>NW_015150641.1:542884-554920 GCF_000732505.1 Cyprinodon variegatus | reverse complement strand
CTTAAACAGCAGGTATTTTATGAGTTCTGTGAGCAAACCTCTTAAAGTTTTATCAGCACATTAATAGTTTTTAAGTTTCATTCTAATTCTTTTGCGAAGTGACATATACAAGAGACAGTTTTGATCAATGAATGTCCCATCAAATATGAGAATGGATATAAATGGCCATTTCTGTATGTTTTTTAAATAAATGAGCAGTACAAATGTCCATCTCATATAGTGCTGTATGTCCATTTGAAGCACTTCAGGACACTTTAGAGTTAAAACCCTGAGGAGTTATAAAAAGCAGCAAGCTCTCAAAGAATAAACTCTAGTGTGATTGCTATGAGCTTTTGTTAATATATCCAACACAGTGGAAGAGTAGGATCTTGAGTTACTGCTGGGTTAGGAGCTAAAGACAGACATTTACAGATTAAGTGATGAGAAAAACAAGATGAATGAAGTTCAGCCATGCAGTAGAGAGGAAATGGAACTTAAGAAATATTCAGGGAAATGAGACAGAAATGAGAGACGGAGAGCTAGGAGGAGATGAAGACCAATGAGAGCAGTCAGCAAAATAGCTTAAAGGAATGAGTAATCTGCAGATATAAAGTGATAATGGACAGATGTGTTGACAGAGTGAGGGAGATAAACAGAAACAAGGAGAAGTACTTAAGATGCCTAAAGTAAGAGGAGGTTGATTGAGGGCCAGGAAGAGAAAAACAAAGAGAAGATGGAGGTGCAAAACTGGCAGCTACTGTATTTCTTGAAGGATAAAAGCCAATATTCTGTATTGTAAATAATAGCCTGTATCTGTCATCTATAGAAAACAGAAATTCATTTTGTGGCTCCTATTCATAAAGGCTATAACGTATGCTATACTACCCAAGGGATTTTATCAAGAAAATAACGGAATAACACATCCGAAAAAAAAAAAAAAAAAAGTTTTGAAAAGCCAGCTTTCTACAGCTACTTTGAGTCAGGTTCTGAGAGGTTCAAATAATTTTTTTCCTTTAAGGATGTTATAGATTGATAGATTTGTTTTATATTTGGTCTTTTTCTTTTGTAGCCTCACCTAAAACTGAGTAAAACAAATAGTCTTTGAATTTCCATAACCTAAAAGTTAAATATTCAGAAATGTATTGTCCTGTTACACATGTTCATTGAAAGCTGCTCAGATCCTCACATACCGAAATTGCCCTGTCATTAGGAATACCCAGGAGCAGCTAGGGGTTTCTGCTACTTTTCATCGTGGCTGGAAGTAGCTGTTAGCGTTTTTTAGGGATGTAATACAAACTGCAAGCAACAGAATAATAAAAGCAAATACATTTTTCTGGCAGGTTTTGACATTTTAAGCAAATTTAGGCATTAATAAACTGTTTCATAGGAGTGATCATAGTGCTCTGCATTAGCAGAGCTATGTCTATCTCCTTGCCAGCTCCCAAATCAGCTTCTCTGATTGGTTGATGTGCCATGTCAAGCAGTAAAAGTTACATTTTTCCAACTCCTGGAAACTCTGTAAATCAACTCAGGCTTGTGAAACGCGTCACGCACCTCAGATGCTCAAAAGCTCTTGAGGCGCTGCTTCAGCTGCTCAGATGTTTCAAGATGCTCTGCTCGAAATGCGCTGCTGGACTTTTTGATGCACCTTGGTGCATGTCAACCATTGTCTGTGCATGTAAACCAGTTGCTTTTGCTGCTTCAATTGCATGCAGTCTAAATGTAGCAGAAGAATCTTAAGAGTTCACCTGACAAGTTGCGATGTCCGTTCTTCAACTTCAGCCAATAAACTCAGGGCTGCACCTTCTCCAAAGCCAATCATCTTTCCAGATCCCCTTCATTCAGCTCCTTGCCTAGCTTCTCTCTCTCTCATGAAGGCTCGGACTGGTAATCTCTGATACCGGTGGGCCGGTCCTACTTAGATCATACCAGCCTCAACACTTAGTCTCAGGCTGAAGCACCTACCTGTGACAGTAAATAACTCAAGGAGCTCAAGAAGTAATAAAATATGAACTATCTTAATCAGGGGTCTTCAACGTTTTCCAGGCCAACGACCCCCATACTGATGGTGAGGTGAAGCGGGGACCCCTAATTATATATATTGTATGAAATTGTGTTATATCAAACTGGTCCTATAATCACTCTATTACAGACGGAGTAATGTAATGAAAATATTTCCTCCCTGGGATTATTAAAGTATTGCTGATTCTGATGAGATGAGATGATGGGACAGGTGTTGTGAATAAAACAGTGCCCAGTTTGAAAAAAGTTCCTCCGTGTCGCTGAATGTGTGCATTGATGACTGAAAGACATCTTCTGCCTCCATTTATCCGTTTACTACAGTGTGTTGAATTCAAGTTAATGTGTATTTAAAGACATTTCAGTTAGTGGAAAAAAATTGCAGGGGGGAATATAAAAAAAAAAAGTCTAATCAACCAAAATTTTCAAGACCCCCATGCAGTATCTCCGTGGACCCCCTAGGAGTCGCAGACCCCCTGTTGAAGACCTCTGATCCGATTGATGCATGGGGTATATACAGTATAGCCCTTCCTTGTCATGCACATCCTTGTGACGGTTGGCATATGGTGCAATTTTCTATTTCTTCAAACTGTAAAATCCTTGCAAAAAACAAAATTGTGATAAAACTAAAATGCTTTCTTTAAACCGAACTATGATGTTCCTCTTAAATTTTGCGAATTTATGTTTGAATATTTTGCAGATATATGTGTCGGTGCATGATGGGTTTTGCATCTAAAGGCAAATATTCCTCGTCTTTAGTGCATTGTTGCCAGGTTGGGACGTTTCCCAATCTGGCAGTTTATGATGGCTGTCTATGGGTAAAAAAATCTGCAGCTTCCTCCATCCATGGATAAAAAATATTTTTATTGAAAACAATTGTTTGCAAAGAAATACTGCTCCATTCTTAAGTTATATAAAACTACCTTGTTCATGAACAGTGAACAACCAGGTGAAGAGAGATTATGTTCCTCTTGAAATTAAAGAAGCCTAGGGAAACTGTTAAAAACAATTACAGTTGTGTAAAAGGCATTTGGCAAATATAATCTGACTTATTAACATAACATTAAAACTTTATTATACAATATTAAACATATTAATTATTATTTGCTGGATCATGACTATTTCCTCTGATTATTTTAATAGGTAAAAATTTTATCCTTGAAAACCTGCACCAGTGGAAAACCTCTGATCCAATTGATGCATGCAGTATATATAGCCCAATGCTGCAGGCATGGGAAGATGGACAATTATTCATGTCTTAAGGCCAATATACCTCCAGTAGAATTAAAGTAAAGGATCTCCCTTTATTTTAGCCAAGATTTACTGAAAAAAAAAATTTAAATCATGAACATTTCAATATTATCTGAATAAGTCATGTGCTTAACTTCCAACCAGCGGGAGGTTCAACATGGTGATCAGCGAATCAGGCTCCTTCCATGGTAGAAAGAAAGAGAAGACTGTTTGGCTAACAGCTACAAAAGTGGGCTTTATTGCTGAAAATCTTTTTCATATTTAGAGAAATCTTAATAACCAAGTAAATATTTCTTAATGAACCAAGTTGATGTTTGAGTTTTAGGTTAAGCAAACAATTTCTAAAAAGTTACCTACTGCACCTTTAAGACCTTATACAGAAGTAAAGCAGAATACAAAGAAATAAAATTAAAGTACAAAGTCTGAATCTTTTGTAGCAATTTAAAATCCAAAAGGTATTATGATCTGCGTTCTGTACTTTTTGGTGCTGTTTAATTAACTTTGGTCTCTCAGTCATGCTTTGCTATTCTGTGTTATTGTCAATATTTACTTTTAATAATTTTACATTTTTTGTTTGAGTCTTCCTTGTTATGTCTTTCAGCTCCACAAACCTTACAAAAAGTGAATAACAACATTTTAGATAAATGGCATAAAGTGTCCTTTGTCAGATTTAGTTTCCCTATGTTTTGTTGTATTTGTGTAATTGGTTGATAAACTATTCAATGAAATATGCCTTAACTTTCACCATGTTTTTTGTAGTTGTTTTTTCTCCAGCAGATTATATGGAGTTAAAAGGATGCAGCTTAGAGAAGAGTCTGTGAGGATCCTATTTAAGTTAATGCTTTTTTAGTGATGCTTTGTGACTATTGATGAGCTTTGTGGTATTAAGACACTGTATTCCCCTCTAGAAAAAGTTGAGACTTTTCTTGGCATCATTATCTTTCCTTCAGTGTAAAGGTGCTCTTGCATGACTGCTGGCAGTCCTCAGCAAGACAACTTCAGGTCGGTCAAGTTTAAAGAGAAGGGGGGTTCATGTGGGACAGTTAGCCTACTGTTGAATGGGAGGAAAGGGAAGCAAGGAAGGCTTTAAAGATTCACACACTGAGATAACTTAAACAAATTATTTAGTGTGCATGCCCTTATTTGCTGGTTTGAACTCTGCAAAGAACTTACTTTGTTGAAGCCTATATTTTGTTCGGTGATACTTTGGGCGCAGTGGGTAGCACTGCTGCCTTGCAGCAAGAAGGTTCTGGGTTCAAATCCCGGCCCAGGGTCTTTCTGCATGGAGTTTGCATGTTCTCCCTGAATATGTGTGGGTTCTCTCTGGGTACTCTGACTTTCTCCCACAGTCCAATAACATGACTGTTAGGTTAATTGGCTTCTCTAAATTCTGGTTGTTTGTCTCTGTGTTGCCCTGCGATAGACTGGCGACCCGTCTAGGGTGTACCCCGCCTCTCGCCCGTAAACAGCTGGAGGCACCAGCACCCCTCGCAATCCCACTTGGGATAAAGCGTGTCAGATAATGGATGGATGGATGATACTTTGAGGTGTGATTGAGCATGTCAATGTGTTTTGTTGCTGGTTGTTGTCTTTGATAATTCACAAAAAAAAGGTAAAAAATAGATTAAAAACATCAAACCACTGTTGTCTACAGCAACAAAATTATTTTTGTCAACCATCGGTGTTCTAGAAGAATTTGGGATAAACCAAATACAATGTGTGGGCTGCACATGCAGTTTGCACCACTGTTGCCTTTCAGCATGAAGGTTTTGGTTTCCATTCCTGACTCTGGAATCCATGGTGAAAGAGTTTGCACATTTTCCCTGTGCATGCATGGGTTCTCTCTGGCTTCCTCCCACAGTCCCAAAACATGACTGATTAGTTAATTGGCGTCTCTTAATTGTGTGTGTGTGTGTGTGTGCATGGTTGAATGAATGAATGAATAAATGAATAGGAATTTATTTCAGACAATTTGACAAATAACCATAAATGAATCAACCAAATACACACAAAAGAGACTAGTTAACATCAAACACATATTTCCAAACTAATGCCCCTGTCGCACCGTGACGATTAAGATCAGCTTATGCCTGACGTAGGGAAAATCTGGTAAAACTCTTGCATACATTGGATAAGTTATGGGTACGTTTTGCATAAGTTACGAGCATGCTGATGTACGCTGACATACCCTGTCACACACCAACATACGGCAAGTACCTTCTTTCTTTCTTTCTTTTCTTTTTTCTTTATATTTGTTCTTTTTTTTGTTGGCGGGAGGCAAACAGCAGGTAGGTTAATACCATGATCAAAGACATATTTTTATACAGACCAGGAGCCTCATATACAACAAACATAGATACCTTCACAAACACATCAGGCCAAAATCCACATTTACATTGTTGTAAATTGGCACTCAGAGTACAGGGATCCCCCAAAACCCCCAATCACAGCCACAGCCCAACACCGAAGTTCCTCCATCCTAATACCCCACTGGTCCTACCTTGCATCCCACAGTGATTTTCTAGACAGACATTTACAAGTCCAGTCCAATTTTCATCTAATTACAATGTACTACTCTTCATAATAGCATATATTAAAATCTAATATCACAGAAGCAATAAACCAAATTATTAACCCAGCAAAATTTGTCGTTGTAAAAAAAGAACACTTATTTTGTGGCTTATGTACATATTTGCTTAAAAAAAGCTGTACAATTTTTTTTGATTGTTATCCCACCAGGGTTTTTTTTAATTACTTTTCCTTGATGTTGACTTAGTAGTTGACTCAGTATCCCTGCTAATGATCAAAAACTAATTTCCACCCACCAGGACATTGCTTTAAAAAATTATATAGAGAAAAAATTGTCAGATGAGGTTAGTTGCTGCCTTTACAGCCCTGCTGTTTTCACACAGGAAGAACTAAGAGAGACTGAAACTACTGACATTGCCAGTGGCAAGCTTGAAATATAAGTGTGTCAGTGTCACATCACAGGAGACCCAACAATCTCCCCAAGCTTGTCAGACAGTTTTGCTTCAGGCATGTCTGCATCAACAGCTGCCAGACATACACTGATTTGAAAAAACATTTGTTGTACTTGTCTACCCCTTGTTGACCATTGTTGAGTAGATACCTGAATACCTGGAGTTTTTTTTTTTTCTACAGGTCTGTTTCTTTTCATATCATACTATCACGTCTTTTTTACCCCCTGAAACATACCTAAATAAGGGCATCTGTAACAAGTTTTTACTCCATCAAAATGATTAATTCTACCTTAAAAAAGACTTTATTTGCTTTGAGGATTCCAAACTGCTGATTAACACACATATGAGCTTTTATTCTATTCCTGTCCAAGCAAAGCATGTTCAGTAGTAAATCCGTCAGTGTAAAGCCCAAATCTTATCCAATACTTTGCATTTTATAGGCATTGAGTTATGTCTTTCATAAGGCCAAGAAGAGCCCAACTGCTCATTTAGAAAACACTCTGCCAGCTTACATTACATTTCAGCAACACTAAACAATTTCTTGTTCCGTGGCCTGGCATGCACTCACGGCTTGTTTTGTCAGTTTAGCTGCATTTATTCAACCACTTGCGGCAGCTGTTGATAGAAAGTTGACAACTAAAAGTTACCTGACTTCTATTAGTGTCTCACAACTAAAGTAGTCAAATTCCCCATTTGTGTCTTGGGTTTTCAGAAATTTAATGCCACATGCCTGATCAGGATCTTAAAGTTGCTAACTTTGACTTCATGGAGCAAGCAGTGTCTGTGTAATGTGGTTTTCAATTCTAATAGTATTTGGATTATTCAGATCAGCCTGAAAAAAAAAAATTATTCAGAAATTTAGAAAAGATTTAACAGAATTTTATTAACTTATCCTGATTATCAAATTGGAAAATTGTAATACTTTCTTCAAGTGAAGAATAACAGAAAAGAGATTACTTGTAATATCTCATTAATTTGGAATTTTAAAATAGTTAAAAGATCAGTGAAATCATAAGTATCAGTGATGAAAAAGATTTTGTTTTTAAAGTTGCACTAATGAGAAATAAACATGATAAAAGCCATTTAGGATTTTTTCAGCAGCAAATGATAAATAACAGCATAACCTTGAAAGAAATAATTGAACAAAAAGAACTAATGAAGGTAATAAAGAAAAAAAAAAAGTAATTTATATGAAGTACTGTCCGCAAATATGTGTGTGTGTTTTCATGTATCCATGTGTTTGGGAGGTGTTGTTTATTTCTGAGACAAAAGAAAAAAAAGAAGGCATCAGGTGCTGACCTGCATGCCTGTAGCCTGACTGTGTAGGTGTAAAAGTGAGGAGACAGGTTTTTTTTTGTTTGTTTTTTTGACTAGGTGGCAAATTTAAAGTCACTTTGCTTAGCTTCTGTTTAATTTATTCAACACAACAGCTGAACTACCTTTGCAGGAATATGTGGTTTATGTAAAAAAAGAAGAAAAAAAAAGTTTGTGCAGAGAAAAGTGGTTTAAGCTGAAAATAAACATGTTTTTTTTAATTTTCATTCAGGGTTTGGTTCAGCCCAGCTGTTACCAGCTTATCCAGATTACAGATTGTCAGGGTTGCGGCGGGCTACACTGCAAAAACGATTAAGAAATAAGTAAAAATTTCTTAAATTAAGTGTATTTACCCTTAATTGGACTAGGTAAATACAATGATTTGCCAATGAAATTAGTGTTTTTACTATTAAAATAAGATAATTAGATAATATGAACTTCAAATAAGACAAGGCAATTGTTTTTTCTTATTTTAAATGTAAATTGTCTTGTTCCATTGGCAAAGTGTCTCACTTTCGTCCTCAATTGGAGAAAAAGTGCACTTACTTTAAGAAAAAATTGTTTACTTAGATTTCCATTTTTTGCAGTGTATGGGTGAGAGGCAGGGTACACCCTGGACCTCTACACATCTGACATGTCGCCAGTCTGTCACAGGGCTACACAGAGACATACAACTATGTACACACACACTCACACCTAAGTACAATTTAGAGAAACCATTTAACCTAACAGTCATGTTTTTGGACTGTGGGAGGAAGCCGGAGTATCCAGAGAGATCCCACGCATGCAAGGGAGAACATGCAAACTCCATGCAGAAAGACCGCGGGCCACAAATCATACCCAGTACCTCCTTGCTGCAAGGCAGCACTCCCACAGCTGCACCGTGCAGCCCCAAACAAACAAAAATTGCTTTGGGTATTATTGTTAAAATCTATGCCATGTTAAAATATTATATTTTGACACATACAGTTTCTTCATACTTTCTACTCAGAATAAAACATACTGGTCAAGTTAATGATGAAGAAAAATTGTTCAACATTTTAAACAGAAGAGGACGGAAAGTGGTTTACTCAGTCTCTACAGTATATGTAAGAAAAAGGTCATGCTTTATGTCACACACCTGTAACCTTACAAACGCATGCCGTGTATCTGCCAATTGTTAGCGTTGTGAATTGAATGGCTTTAGACAGAGTCAATGGGAAGTGCATAAGTTTGCAGGCAAAATGTTACTTTTTTTCTTGATCAAGAAAAAACAATTGTGGTTCAGATGATATGACAGGTTTGTAAACAATGACAGAGATAAAGGAAATAAATAAAAACACATACAACACTGATTCACAATCAATTTCACATGCTAATATGCAAATGGCATAGAAAATAGGTGGAGAATATTGGCAAATAGTAAGACACCCTGATTCTGCAAGTTGGGTAGGGTTACTCAGGTAGTGCAGCTCCTCCAGTGGCAAGAAGGTTTCCTGTGTCTGTCAGCATGGTGACCAGAGGCTGGGGGCACTACAAGAAGGACCAGTATACCAGGAGACGTGGAGGAGGTAGTAGGAGGGCAACAACCCAATAGTAGGTCCGCTGCCTCTACCTTTGTGGAAGGTGGAACAGGAGGAGCAATGCCAGAGGCCTGCAAAGTGACCACCAAGGGGCTAAAAAAATTCCAAGTGTCTGCACAAACGGTGAGAAACCGACTCCATAAGGATGGCATGAGGGCCCAAGGTTTCACAGACATCCAGGTGTTGACTCATCTGCAATAGCATCAAATTCTTCTTTTATACAGTGTTCAGGCAAGTGGCCATGCAGGAAAGATAATTAATTCATTCATCAACTGCATCATGGACAATTGATAGACATGTCATATAGCCTGCCCTGCAGCAGGATTGCCGTTCAGAGTATGCTACCAAGGTGACTAGCCTTGCTAAGAAGGAATCCAGCTTTGTGGTAACGGAAAGTCAGGGTTAAACCAGAAGCTGTCTCACTAACCCAGGGTTAGAGTTATCCAGACTTTGATCCAGACTTTGAAGAATCCAGTCACTTAATTTGGCCATTGCCACAACATTATCTCTAGGGGTGTGCCCATCCACGATGGAAAAAACAAATATCAGCCAAATATATTCAGGATCTCATTCTTTTAGTAATGACTTAGATTTTATGGCCACCGTTAAAGGTAAAAACATAGACAGATTAGTATAGTAGGAGGTTTGCCTTTTAGCTCAGCTCTCTCTTCACCACAGACCAGCGCAGCATCCAAATCACAGTGGCTTAAGCACCCATAGTCTGTCAATTTGACACCCCATCCCTCCCTTACTCATGAACAAGACTAAGATACTTTAAACCCCTGGGTGATTTATAATACTTATGCATAAATAAGAAACTGGATGATCATCTTAGAAATGGATTTATTTTACTGGCAGTATAACCTTGTCCAGTCCAATATATGTCCTGCGGAAGAGGTTAAGATACAGACATTCAGAATTATCTTTTTGTTTCAGAATGTCTGCCTATGGGCACCAAATTTCAGCAAGCTCATTTAGCACAAGGATTAATATGGACAGAGAAATAAATAAATAGCTTTGGGGATTTAAGTTCAACTAAATAAAATATATGAATAATAGCACTGAGACTGCAACACTTTAGGTTGTGGAACACTACTTATTATGTAATAATACTATATTCTTGCAATTTCCCAAAGGCAGCTTTTACATAACAAAAATAAAAATGCAAACACTTTTAGGGGAGGAACAATAAATTACTGTATGTGCTTGCTGAACTAATTTACCTTAGAACTGTCTCAGAACACCCATTTAACAAGTATTAATTACATGCAGAGCCAAACCATTAAAACCGAGGACAGTAAAATTGTTTGTATGGGGGATTTTGATAAGGGAGTAATGTACTGCTTGGTATTGCAGCAGAATCCCGTCAGATCCCACCCTGAGCTCTGCTTCGCAGAAGTCTAAATCCACTGATCCCCTGAGCTGAAACCCAAAGATGAAGAAGGACATTTGGTTCTGATAAAAATTCCCCTGGACATGCTGTGTCTATATTCATCTATTCACTTATATTGAAAGAAAGAAGGAACAATGTAAAATTATAATGCAGAAACAAGATAATTGACGAAGATACTGATACCTGAATAGATAAATTCTAATAAATTTCAAATAGATTGTGAATCCTGAGAATTACATCGGTATGCTTTCTCTCTCTCTCTCTCCCTCTCTCTATCAACCAATCTCAGCAACACCTACAACTGAAAATAATAACAAAGAAAAAAAAACAGACAAGGCTACTGACCTGAACACCTACCCACAGGTCCAGGCCAAAAGGTTATTGGACAAGGAAAAGATCCTGGTTGAACACATAGGTTAAAGCTTAAACAAAGCAGCAGATAAGAGATTGAATATATATAAGTTTTACTCAATGTCAAGAAGGCAATATTGTTCAAGCAAATATAAATGCATTTGTCTTTAAAAACAATGCAAAAATAATTTCTAAAATATTCAACAGTGTGGAACATTTAACATACTCTAAATTTTATTAGAAGTTTGATTATCAAATGATCTGACATGGGTAAGCCTGTCAACATAGATAACAGAATTCTTATGACTTTTTTCTCAATAAGGTATTCATTAAAGTATTCACAGAGCACAGAGTTCACACTACCAGCACTTATGGTTGTGAACTAATCATACATTATTATGCATGGTTTTTACATGTATGTAGATAACGTTTTTGACATTTTTTTAACAAAAAAGAAAACCTGTTTTCAATGAAAACGTTTGATTATCCATCCAGGTTTAATGTATACCACCCAATCAGTCAAAGGATGTCTTCTATATTTAGAGTTTAAAGATTTTCTGAGCATAAGGCCATAAGGTTCTTAAAATGTTTCAAAGTAACTTAGAAGGTTTAGCTGCAGCAGAGCCTCGAGCTCGACCCTCTCTTGGAACTTTAAGGATTGGATGAATATTTGACTCCAGATCTGTTTAAATTTCAAAATCATCGACCTCCTCTTCCTACTTAACATATACTTTAAGAAAAAAACACTTCCTAAGAGATGAATCCTGAAAAATGTAAAATAAGAAAACATACATAGATTGAGGCATGTAGTATTTACATAAGTTAAACAGACCTCTTAAAAAAATGTTTGGCCTCAAAATATATTAAACATTTACAGATAAAATGGCATGTTTTTAACTAAATAAAAACTGCATTTCGTGTTTATTGTTAAGTAGTGCTTACTAAAAAAGTACCTTCTGATTTCCTATCAGAGAACATTTGAACATGTCACATGGTGATCATAGTTCAGAGGTTTTCTGACATACGGCATGATAAACAGGTTATCCACAAGCAACAACAGCAGAAGAACAAAGTTCCAAGTAATTTCCCCAGTAGGTTACCCACATGTCTCAAAACAAGTAGAGACCTTGATTACACAGCAAGAAGACAGAATTTATATATATATATATATATATATATATATATA
>NW_015150641.1:540408-542563 GCF_000732505.1 Cyprinodon variegatus | reverse complement strand
ACATTGTCTTTTTCCATTAGCAAACTGTCTCACTTACCACCTAAATTCAAGAAAAAATGCACTTAAATTAAAAAAAAAATACTTATTTAGATTAAAATTTTTTGCAGTGTAAAGAGAACGTGTGACTGGAACATTTACATGTTCCCTGAAGAATAATACATTCGGGGTTAGCACCTTGCAAACTTGTCTCTCTCTTTTTTTTTTTGTTTTTTCATGACTGAAGAATAATACATTCTGGATTAACACATTGCTTAACTTGTCTCTTTTAGACCATCAAAACATGTGCTACCGAAGAATTAAAGAAATTACTGTCTAAGTGTCACATCGACTGTATCTGTGACACAGATTGCAGTGAGAAACACTGCTTTTTACAGTCAGTTTTGACCTCTAGCATTTGACACCATAGACTCAAAAATAAATAAAATAACTAAACATTTGTTCAAATTTGGCTGATATCCAGATATTTTATATTTTTAGGTATCTTTTTATTTGAAAAGACTGGAAAAACTTTATTTTACTGGATTGCAGTACATATGTTTTGTAAACTAAGGCTTGTCATGATAAAGTGTCTTTCTTAAAAATAAAGCTTATCTGCAATGCACCAACTACTATTTTCATGACAGGCATATTATGACACTGTGCTGCTCTAGTAAGTTCACCTACACACACTACCTCTCCATTCTGCCCTGATGCAGACATGGCAGAGTGGGGTTATTTTGGCAGATGGTGTTCAGTGGGGACATCTTGTTAAGGTGAAGCAGGCAGATCAAATCCATCTGTTTGTATACAGTGCAAATCATTCAACTACATCTAAGTCTACAGGATTAATGCAAAAGACCAGGTTTGTGAGGGAAAAGAAGATGATAAATATATATATATATATATATATATATATATATATATATATATATATATATGTGTGTGTGTGTGTGTGTGTGTGTGTGTGTGTCTGCTCTAGGTATTTATATATTTTTTTTCTTTTTTGCAAGAACTGTGAGAGTGTGTTTAGACTTGGTTTAAGATATTACTAAACTACATTTTAAATGTAACACTTTCAATAAAATATATTTACATGCTTAGATTAACATGCTTAGATTAAAGCCCGTTACTCAATTATGGTTTTACTTGATTTCACATCCTTGTCCAGTGATGCATTTTCTATCTTTACGAGATTTTTGCAGTATACTGTACTTGAAAGGTTTGCTTTAGATGTCTGTGCTGTCCAAAACAACTTGCTGGGGCTAAAGGTTTTAAAAACTAGAGCATGTGAAGCCAGAGAAAAGGAATTTTGAGGGAAAAAATATTGAGACTGAAGCCTGATGAAGGCTTGCCAACTTTTATACTTTTGTGTGAGATGCTTGCTTTCAAGCTTAATCCCCTCTATTCACATTGCTCAAAGTATTCTTGCAGAAGTTAAAGAAAAACTCAAAAGTTCTGTATTGTATGATAAAAAATAATGTCGCAAGTAGGCGAAATGATACACTGTAGTAATACCTTTTTTCTGTTTGTTTGATACTGCATATTTAAAGATTTCGCTAAAGTTATAGACAATAGGCAACTTAATATATATTTATAGTTTAAGCTTGATAAATCATAATTCCTAGTTTATTATTAACCTATTATGAAAAAGCACTTTGTGCCAACCAAGTGGCCCTTGGTTGGGAAAACAACTAATCTAGTTGGTTAAAACTATTTTAGTCAAAATAAACAATGTAATGATCAAGCCACTTGAACTTCAACTTCAACAGACAGCACTATTGCTGTCTGTTGAACAGTTATCAGTGTTGGTGGTGTCAGCTGTAAGACACTGACTCTCACTCCTGAGTTTGATGGTTTGAGAACCACGTTACACGTTTGAAAGTTGGAACTGTACTTATGTATTTTGGCTAATGTGACTAATTTGTTTTGTTTTATAGATTGGGTAAAAACACTGGCAAATTAGATTGGCTGGTTTAGCCAAAAGATTGGTTGAACACATAACTTAAAACCCAATGAAAAACGAAAACCGTGTAAAAACTATCATGTTTGAAAAAATTATCCAAAACCTTTCATTTTGCTCATCATTGCCCAATTTTCACAAGCACTTCCACTGTCTGCTTGAGCTCATTTCACTAAAATGGCAGAAACAGTGTACCTTAAATATTTTTTCTCCTCT
>NW_015150641.1:533511-538888 GCF_000732505.1 Cyprinodon variegatus | reverse complement strand
GCACATGAGACAGACAGTGATTCAACATAAAGTTTAAATTCTAATACTGATCCTTTTTAAAATACCTTATTTGAGACCTACTATGAATACACACTTAATATAGCAGGTTAACAAATTTCAGACATCCAGACACCATCATATCCCAAATGGTGCTAATATATAAATCAAATTCAAGCAGCCAAATGATTAAATCTTACAGGTATATAAATGCTGTTAATCATTATAACTAAAACCAAAATATGTATAAAAATAAACTGATTTACTTATTTCATTCCTATTGTGTCAGTACACCATTATCAGTTACTGCCAAGCTCCATTTTCTATCCAAAAGAAGAAATATTCACATAAGTTGGATTTAGAATTGTATTTTTAATGTTTCCTTTAACTCAATAACAAATGATTTGCACTTCAAATTATACATTTTCAGTTTCCATACAATCCTCTTCATTTATTGAAACAAATAAAAATGTGTAAACTTGTTCACAGTGTTTCTTCAACTCTACCGACAACAATTATAATATTTTAACAAATGCAAAGGATATAATTTGAATTTCTAAATAGACAAATATTTTTTTATTCAAAAATACATAAATGTACAACACATCACATTCAACCTTAATTGTATCTTTGAAAATGGGGAAGAAGGCCTGCATAAAGCCAGATGTGTTATATTTTCAAAGAAATAAAGGTGCAAAGCGAAACATTTTTCACTGATTCAGTCTCAAAAGGGAACCAGGAAAATTAGTTTTTTCATGTTTTTGGGTTGCATCATAGCCGTAGAATTCAAAGTTAGCAGCAACATATGTAACAAAGGCATTAAAATAATACATTTAGTAGCAGTGCTGAAGACAGCTGAATTAACAGAGAATAGTGACTGCTGCATGCAGCCTGAGCCTTTTCATGAACATTGCTATATCAGCATTCTGATGTTGCTGTAATTAGGTCTCCATGAAGCATACAGCTCATCCATGCAAGTGTAATGTAATGTTTCCACAGCAACTCTTGTTACTAGGATCTCTTTACAATGAAAGCTCTTTTACAAAAATGTAATCCCTTCTATTATACCTCCTAAACTTCAAATTTTGTCTTGTTACAAACCTTTGATATTTTTTGAGGGATTGAGTATTCTAGATCCACACAAAGCAGTCCCTAACTCTGAACCAACCACAAAATATTTTTTTATATTTTTAACAAGTCCTCTGAGATTTGCGACATGAATTAGTATTCTGTCTCCTAAAATACGATACTCTACAAATATCCATAGCAATAAAAAGCTCTTATTTAAAAAATAAATATACTTAATCTCAGGATAAATACGGCTTATATGTGAAGGTCTACAGGTTTTATTAAATAACAGATAAGCTTAAAGAAGATCAATGAACAGTCCAGACAGGTCATGGATATATAGGTCAAACCAATCAAGAAATGGCTCCTTTAGGAGGTTTTCTGACAAACTGCCAAGATGCCCAAGGTTATCGTTGTTGAAGTAGGAAGCATTGGTGATGCATTGCACAAGCATGGTATTTATATAAAGAAAGGCATTTAAAAAAAAAAAATGTATCTTGCTTACATATTGCCAAAAGCACATGTGGGAGACAAAGCAAAAATATTCTAGAATTTAAATTGCTTATATGACACCCAAAATATTTTTGCCTAAAACATTTTAGCAAAATGTCCAGTGTCGAGAAAAACTAACACAAAACATAAGCCTGAATACACAATTTGAACAATGAGACATGGTGGTGGTAGCATCATGTAGTGGAGATGTTGTTTTGGCAGAGGCATGAGACTAGTTGAAGTTGGTGGACGGAGCTAAATACAGGGTAGGCCTTAAAAAGGAAGATGCAAGATGATACAAAAGCCAACCAGAGCTAGAATGGTTTTGTTTACATCCAAGCATATCTACTCAGTATGTCGGTAAACAAAAGCTCCATTCAGATTTCGGACCAGTTTGGAATTTGTCGGAAACTAGTAAACTAATGCAGTTGAGCTAGTTTGTAAAGAAAAGATTGTTGAGACTATCAGTCTCCAGATCTGAAGAGATCTCTGAAGAGCATGTTTTGTTGTTTTTTTTTCCCAAGAGATTTTTCAGAAATTCAGGCATGTAATGGGAAGAGAGAGAATGGGAAAGACATGAATCAGGTTCTAAGTTTGGAATAGTAAGGACCATCAATTTCAGTAGAAGTACTCAACTGCTATATCAGAGTGCTGCTCCACACTACAAAAATGATCCAGAAATAAGTAGACATTTCTTAAATTAAATGTATTTATTCTTAATTTGAGTAGGTAAATGAGATAGTTAGCCAATGGAATGAGTATTTTTACTCTTAAAATAAGATAATTAGATAATATGCACTTGAAATAAGACAATGCTGTTGTATTCTTATTTTAAGTGTAAATTGTCTTGTTCCATTGGCAAAATGTGTCATTTACCTCCTCAATCCAAGCACAAATGCACTTATTTTAAGAAAAAATGACTTATCTAGATTTCAATTTTTTCCAGTGCATAATTAATATAATTCTGCAACAAACTTAGTGGGGCTAGGCTGAAAGGACTGCCACACATCACTACTTAACTTTTTTCCTTTCAATTCATAATTTTGAACTGTTTTGTGATTGTCTAACTACATCCAAATAAAATACAATCAATATTTTTTTTTATTGCTGGCAGTAGATTTAGACTTTTGCCATTTAAAAGTATTTTAATCTCAACATACCATAGTACATTTACGCTAAAACTTGTACATATTTGAGGTGGAACAATGGGCACAAATGGGTCAAAACCTTTGAAACTGACAAGTGAGAGCAATCTAGACTTGTACAATAGACAGCCTTATACAAATATCCTCTTTGCCTCCATTTATGGAGGCATCATCTTAGCAGTCTCATGGAAATTTTATACAAGCTTAAGTAAAATTGGCTCCAGCTGCTGAGGAGGAACCCAAAAATCCAGCAGCTTACGAGCACCGCAATCTCTTAATGACCAAAGTTTATGGAATCACATTGAATATGACCCCGCTAAATTGAAACTACATAAAAAAAAAAAAATCCTTCAACCCCATTTCAAGATACTGCAAAGGACATTTCCTCCTTGATTGCACAATGTGGCTGATATTCATGATACTTTACCTTTGTTTGGAATTTTTACAAACATATCTACACACATGCAGCTTTATACAGTATGTACACTATATTATCTTTTCAGTAAAACCTGTGTAGGTGACAAGTAGGAAATGGCTCAAGTTACATAACGATCTAGGTATTTTTATAATTTATTATCAGACAAAAAAAAAAAAAAGAGTAGAAAATAAGAGACATCAGAAGTAGATTTTCACAGTTGTGTTTCCTAGTTACAATGTCCATCTTTGCCCACAGATGTAAGGTCAAACAAACCTGTCCAACACAGGGCTCGAAACAATGTCTTTGATATGTATATTCTTTTTATGTTTATCTGCATATTTGTAGAAAAATATGAAGGTCCAAAAATGACATTTTGGCTATGACCGAAAGTTTCTGAATCTTTCTGTAACCTTTGGTTGCTGCAAACAAGCATTAACTACAAAATGCATTTCATTGATCCTCAGGTCTTTACAATCATTTCCTTCTTTTGGAACATCTCAGTCAACAGGAAATCACTACATGTGTGAAGACATCACATAAGTACAATCATTTAGATTTTTTTCTGGATATAGTACCATACTTAACCACATTTTTAATTCCCTCTGGAGTTCACAGAAAAAAAAATGAGCTGCCACTGTATATATTTATAATTGGAGCTGATCAATATGCACTGCAATGGGAGAGCTGAAGGTGAAAGGGTTTTCAGCAATCATCTTCATAAGAGCTGAGAAAAACATTGTTTTTTGCAAATGGTGATTTCTTTTATTTTTTACAACAGCAAGTTTTCACATGTAGCTACACTTGTCAGTTGAAATAAACTCAGGCTACGGATAGCTCCAGGCATCGTTCATTTCATCTCACAGCTCAGTTTTGATGTACTAACACCCAAGCTTCAAAAGTCCAGGCTGAGGTTATCAAAACAATCAAAGAATTAACTGGTTGGTTTTGAAAAGACCACAGATGTTAAATGGTTTTTACTTTTCTGTCACGTTTTCTTTTGAGGTAACGTTCAAAAATGAAAAAAAAAAAAAAAAAAAATAGGTATTCCAACTTAGGTTCTTAAGTTAGTAAGAAAATATCTACCTGGGGATATGGCACATTCAGGGTTTAAAACAGCTGGGCATTCATACTAGCATATAACACAGTCCTTCCAAATGTAAAGTTGCAGAGTGTTCCTGCAAGTCAACCTTATGGACCAAGAAAAAATATATGTCTGGGTAGGTCCATGTTATGCAGCGACTTAGGTTATGTCTGTAGATATGTCATACTAAAATCACTACAATCATCCTCCATATTACTGATAAAAAACACAGCCTTTACTGTAACACTTACTTTAACTAAAATATAGGTATAAATATATACTCAAAAAATGAAACAAAGGCTTTTACAGAGTTACATAACATCTATTTATAATACTTTAAGACACACTATAACAACCATTAGAAGTTGTCATAGCAACAATAGTCTATATCCTCCACTTTGAAAGTAAAGAGGTAGAAATAATCAGTTTGACATACGATAACTGTAATTTGTATTTAGTTACATTTGATTGTCCAAACAAATATGATGTTGGGCATAAACCAGCAGAAAAGAAAAAAATCTATGCAGTATTTTTCCCAGTAAACTAATCTCTAATGCTCCCATTGACATGAAATGCTCATAAGATTTTAGTAACAACCATAGAAATAAAAAAGCTGAGCTGTTCTCACTGAAAGATTAATAAGGATTAAGATGTGTCTGTTACAAATGGTGTCATTGTATTGCATTTCTAAATGCAGACAGACTTTTGCAATTTTCTTAGATTTTATGATTCTGGCTATTTCTCTTGTTTGCATTCAATGTTTATTAATTTATTCATCAAACCTTGATTTACAGTTTTTGTATGTGTTGATTTATATACACATCTTTTGGTTGTTTTTTTAAATTGGCCATCGCACCAAATCAGAACTGCTTTTGTTGTCAGTTAATATGCCAACTGAGCAAGTAGAGAATGTTTATCAGTTATAGATGAATGAATGAATTATGTAGGTATGTATTAGAACTAGTTTATAGGACACCATAAAATAAGATTTTTAGTAGAAGTGTATACATGGATGTTTAATAGTGATGTCTACAAGTCCCAGAAGCTATTATGACAGGTTGTTGCTCAATTTTTGCATTCCTGCTTGTGTGTATAAATCTCAGTTTTTGGCAATCTCCTCAAATTTAAATGTGGGCAGAGGAAGAAGCAGACAAATAAAAAAGAAAAGACTAAATA
>NW_015150641.1:515856-533487 GCF_000732505.1 Cyprinodon variegatus | reverse complement strand
TATATATATATATATATATATATATATATATATATATATATATATATATATATATATATATATATATATATATATATATATATAATATATATAGACTCATTCAAGTAAAAACTATATGAGCTTTTTGCCTTAGATGATAGTTTTGGAACAGATGTCAATGAGTGTATCAAACTACCTCATGTTTTATTGAATAAAAATATGACAGTATGAGTAATTACAAAGCAAAATTATGAAATACAGGTTATGGTGCAAACAAGAAGACATTGAAAAAGAATATGATTTGACAATACTGATGAAGAAAAAAGTTTTATATGATTGAGGTATAGTAAAGGTTCTGTTGAAATTGTGTCCAGGGGACTAATGTTTCCATGTGACAATAATTCACACTGTATCCAGCAGGAATGCCAGCACTCCATTTATCAGTCTGTATTTCCAAAGTTGGATGTTTCTTTTTCAAAGATAAATCAGAGAAGGAAAAAAAACCTTCACCTCCACAGTTTTGGTCAACTCTGAATTTTTTTATATTTGAAAAGAAAAGTTTACTTGGACCATAAAGAGACATTACTGTTTTGTCACGCCTAATATAAAAAAATAATTTTATAATTTGCTGATTTAGCTCAGCTAGGATTACTTAGATGATTTTTAACTGGCTTAATGTTAGAATATTGGGAAATTGTATTTTTTCATAATTTTTCGATGTCTGAAGTTATAATAAATTGGTCATACTCTAATAAAAATAGGAATTTATATGATTATCTTTAACATCTCTCTCTTAATCAGAGGCAAACCAACATTTCTATTCTAAGGTACCATCTCATACCTAAGACCTCCCTGTCTGATTGGGGCAATCAATAAAACTAGCAAGCAAGACTTCAAAATAAGAATTTTGAACATCACCCAGTCTGGATTATCTTTGGGTACAAATTTTAGATGCTTGAAACTCCATCCGTTTAAAAAATTTCTGCAACTACAAAAAGGAAAAGGATAGCAGAATTGAGTTATCACACTAATTACCAACATTTTTCTTTTTTGAATGAGACAACTACTACTTTGATAATTTGTTGATTGTGCATTTTTGTTTTGATTTTGTCTCAGAAAATCAGATAATATATCAACAATTGTAATAAGTAAAAGGAAAAACAAAAAAGCTGCAAAAGAAGAATAAACTTTTCTATGAAACAGAGAGAAATTGTTCATATCTTGGTCCATAGGAGCTGCTCAACAAACTATTCATGTAATTTGTTCTAGAGTCATTTCGATCACCAAGGCTATTCTCTTAATCAAATGTTAATTTCTATATAGGCAATATGCTTTCTCAACTCGTACTTTTCATAATTTCTCTGTTGTCTCTTCAATGAATGTACTTTTAAAAGACAAAATTCAAGTTTAAACAAATTGTAGAAGCTTATGTTAATTAGGGCTTTAAAATGTTCTCGCATAGCAATAAAGGACATACTCATTTCATGATAGACAAAAGCAGCAACCCTGTTGTCCTTCAGTTTGAGGCATGCATAAATAAATACAAAGATCTCATAAAGTACAGTACTTGTAAAAACACATAAAGGGTTGATTAGGGAGTAGAAGTTTTTGTATCAGTTCCTCCCCCTTAATCCAGCGTAAATTGATTTTGCTTCAGTCTTGTTTCCTTGGTGCTGATTGTTCAGAGCAATAAAATAGTTGCTGTTTGTTGAGTTGACCTGACAAACCTTACAAAGAAATAATTAACTCTGTATAGGTTGGTTTGCTTAGTTTCCTGTATTTTGCATCATACTGCATGATCATCTTTTAATTTCTTTTTTAGTTTATGTTTTTTTTTTTGGCAGTATTAAACATTTGAGGCATAAAACAAGTTCTGACTCTAAATCCATAACATATTTTTTATCTGTAAATAAGTCTTCATCCTTTGACAATTCCTTGAATGCAATTAGTCTTTTGTATCTTTTGTCCTTGCAGCTATCTTTTGGCAGCTTCTCTCTTTAGAGAAAGTCACTCTGTAGCTCATTGGAGAGTTGACTGACAGCAACCTCGGTGAGCACAGATCCTTTAAGTATTCTTGCAGTCTGCTGAGGGCTGTCATCTGTGAAGTTTTCCTTGGCACCGGTGACCATTTCAGTGCAAGGACAGTGTCTGCAGGTCTGATGGTTCTCTGGTAGCCCATTGGACAACCTTGTAGAATTGCATTCATCATTATGATGAGATTGCCTGCAAGTACCCTTCCTGTGTTGACAAATAAATCTACAGAAAGTGGTTCTACAGTGAGCTACATCCCGACACAATGACTTGCGGAAGTTGGGTTTAAAGACCAGATAAACGATGGGATTGTAAAGAGTGGAGGATTTGGCAAAAATGGCTGCCAGAGCAAATGCCATTGGTGGTACATCTGTTGAGTGACCAAATGCTGCCCACATGGAAACAATTGCATATGGACTCCATGCTGTCAGGAAACCGATGCAAACTGCCACAGAGAGCTGAAAAGCAAAATGAAAACACTCAAAAGACTTTCCACATGAAATAAATGATGATGCCAACAGAATAAGATAGAGGACTATTGTGTAGTTACCTTGACAATAAGTGTGTGTGCATTTGTAATCTTGTTCTGCGGAGACATATGTTGCTGCACAGCCTGCCGAGAGCCTCGCACAGTCACCAAAATGAAGGTGTAGGACAGAAAAATCACAGTGCAGGGTACAATGTAGCAGAAGAAGAAGAGACAAATGATGTAGCTCATGGCTGCCGAACTGTAGTTGGGAGCATGCCAGTTGATGCAGCATGCTGTTCCATAAGGTTCAGCCCCATACTCTCCCCAACCTGACAGTGGACCCACGGCAAACACTCCAGCGTAGCACCAGATGCCTGCTACGAGCAGGTAGGCATGGCAGTAGGAGAATTTGTTGCCTGTAGTGAGAGGTTAAGGATAAGTGATTAGCTAATAACCACAGGCAAGGAAATAAACCTACAACAGAAGTGTATAATAAAGTTAAAATACATGGTATTTACAAAAAAATGGCAATTTATATTCTGTGGATCAGGAAGAAGCATTCTTTGAAAATTAAATACATTCATTGTTTTGTGCAAAGACCCCTTTTTAATACAAGACTGAATAAGTGCTACTTCAACTAAGCCTCTGATGTTTGTTAGAGAAAATTTGGTAAAAATAGCATCAAGACCAAGGAATCATAAATGTGAAGAAGCTTGAGAAGGAGAGAGATATCCCAATCTTTGAATGTAACCCAGAACACTGTTCAATATATCATCCAAAAACAAAGGTATGTAACCATTGGCATTTACATAAATTGAAAGGCCTGTACCAGTTTTCTTTTTGGCAGCATTGTAAGTTTTAGTCTTTGTCTTTTAGATGAAAATGCTTATTAATTTTAGTCAAATTAAAGCAGTACTAAATAACTTTTTTGGCTCCCCCTAGTAGATGATCACTGTATTGTTTTGCCTAAAGGAAAACATTTCCCATTAGGACCAGCGTGGTAAAAACCATGGCTAAAATATTTAGCTCCCAGTCGCTTGCAGTTGGATTGAACTACATTTCTGTGTCCAGTGGCAGTGTGACAGATGAATAGCGATGAGGTAATGAATCTAATTGTGATAAAAAATGTCAAATGATGATGTTGAAAATAAGAAGCTTTGGTTTTGTACCGTATTCCTGCACCGCCTCCCCTCCACGACACCTGACTGATGTATTGATGAATTTAGTGTCTTGAAGCCGATAAGCCGATGTTTGATAATTTCACAGTAAATACACATATAGATCCTAGCAGGAAAATGCAGCATTGCCTGATCATCAACCGTGCACAACTTGCACAAATATTAGTAGCCTTTCATGGAAACTTAGTAGCACTGACTTCGTTCTTTATAATGAATGGGAAAAGGGGAAAGTGATGTATGCCATAAAGCAGTCTGCACATTTGTAGTTATTTTGTGTGTAAGGGTTACTGCCATACTCCTCAAAGTTGTTTAGTACCGGTGAAGCGATACAGACCCCCTCAGGACATGATAGAGTTATCATTCAAGTAGTTGTAAGTAGACTTATAATCACAACAGTTATGAAAATATTTTATGAGGGTTGAAAATGTACTTAAAGTTGGTTTAAGTAATTTAATATCCAAAAGTTGAAGTCAAGTTTTCGTTGGTGGTAACTCAAAGAAGACTTTGTCTAGTTTTAACTTGATTTAGATTTGTTTTAGGGAGTGTATTTTCTATATCCTATATCCTATAAATCTTATAAAGTGAATAGAAATATACTATATGTATATATAAAAAAACATATATATATATATATATATATGAGAATATATTTATTGTCCATCTGATAATGTTTTAACACTTCAAATTGACTAAATACCTGTTTTTTTTTTATTATTTTCATTTGTTTCTTCAGCTAATGAAATGTGAAAAATTACTATATGTAGCAAACAAACATTCTTTTGCTTGGTGCTACAAGCTGATAGATCAGAGGAAAGATATTTAAGTAGGCGAATATCTCTCGCTCCCCATCATTTGTTATGGTTCTTCCCTTTCTGACTTGCTTTTAGAATTTCTTTTTGAGTTTTCAGTTATTTATGACGTTCTGTTTTGTTGGTCACTGGTTTCTTTTCCATTTTGTGTCATATTTAAGCTGTGTTGCATTTTTGGAGTTACTCTCTGTTGCCCCCTTGTGCCTGTCTGCTTTCCTCTGGCTCCCATTTAGTCACTTCTATCCACACTTGCTCCATATCGGCTCATTAGCCCATTTTTTGTTCTTTTCTCTATATACTGTATACACACCACCTCTGCAGTTAATCATTGCTGGTTTCTCTTTGTTACTTGGCTCCTCATGTGTGTTTTACCCTTGTTTTTCAGTTTGTTGGATTTTTTTTTCAGTTGCTTTTTTTAATTTCTTTAAACCTGCAAGAACTAATCTCTTCTTTTGGGTCCTCAACCAACCTCCACCCAACCATGACATTATTTTCCATTTCTACAATTTTTGCCTGATTCAGTTTCCCTTTCATTTATTCAATTTTTTTAATCAGGAAATCACATATGTCCAAACTTTGTAGACAAACACTCCAAACTCGTGAAACTGTTTACAAATTACAATGATAATTTATTTATTTTAATTTATCAAAAGTACTAACTTCTAGCTCCAAAAGGTATAATCTAAAGGTGTTTTTACAACAAACACAAAAGCTCCAGCTTCGCCTACTTGTCTTCACTTGAAATTTGCCTGGCCAGTGAACGCAATTTGCACAGTGGGAGAAAGGGTCCCACATCATGAGCCTCCAAGTTGTTTCAACTCAACATGGCCAACTAGGATATCCAGCCTTAACTTGCAGTTTTTTTTATTTTTGAAAGCTGAACAAGGCTGTCAGCATCCCTGAGTTGACCAGATTCTCAGAGACGGGACCAGTGGGGGTGTAGTGTGTCTTCTTACTTGCTTTGGGCAGAACTCCAAAAAAAGTGAAAACAATGTGGTTAAAAAAAGCAAGAGATGATGCTACATGCATTTCCGATTAGTTGTACTCTTACCTAATTCCTTACATGGTTGAATAAACACTATCTTTTTAGCCTGCTGCTACACTTCTGATGCTGCAGTTCAAAGCTTCTCTTATTTTATATCAATCAAAATTTGATCGCTCAATTAGTTGTGGAGTTCCCGCTACACAAAGACTACAGGGATGCTTATGTTAGGGGAGGGCATTTCTTACATGCAGAGATTATTTGAAGCATTCTGCATACTGATAGTGGAATTATGTTCTATTTTGGAGGCAAACAGATGGGTGAACAGGCCCACATACACATATATAATGTAAATGATCTACATATGAAATATGCCTTTTTATTCTTGTTTTTATTATTATTTTCATGAAAAAATAACTTTGATGGATTATAATGATGTGGTTTGATTTAAATGGAAATATTGGATATTGATATTCTGTGTAGTGTTATGGGCAAAATTAGCTGATTTATGCCAAGATAGTGTTAAAACTGAGTGTGGAACACTAGAAGATGAAAACTAGGTAAGAAGTGAAAATCAGTCATTCTAATTTGATGACAGATTTTAGTTGGCGTTTGGTTGACATAGAATTGAGTTGATGGTAGTTTTCTTTGGGATCGACTGATTCTAAAGAGGTACAACAAGTTGGGTTTTATTTAGAAACAAGCCAGCTGAAAAGAAATTTTTTCCAGCAAAAAGATTGCTTTATACTAGACTACATTGGATATCTTAAAATACAACCCAGCTCTTCAGACATTTGGTCGTGATCTTGATCTCCCAGCTGTTTAAGAGTGACTGCACTGTAGTTGTGAGTTGTTGCAAAGCTCAGGAGGAGCTTTTAGTCTTTACCACAGTGCTATTTTCAAAAGGTACTGTAGAAGGAACATGATTCAAGAGTAACTTAGCAGTACTTTAAGCACTGATGTATGGCTTTGCATATTTTATTATATTGTGATTTACTGCATCTAACATTATGTTAATTTAGGTTGGTTAAATACTTCTAATACAGTTTTAACAAAAACTATTCCCCAACTGCACCAATGATTAGCAGAACATTTTGTTGCAAATTACCCTCTAGTTTTTCAGCAATGAACTGTGGGCAATAATGTCGTCCACAATGTTAAAGACCATTATGGACATTAGTGAGCATCCTCTTTAGAAAGCTGTTAAACACCCACAGAAACTCTTCAGTTAGAGGCTTCTTCTTATCCAATGCAGGGCAGACCACAAACAAAGATCCATCCTGTCTGGAGCTATCCACATCTACAACAACCCTTTGAAGGCTGATGAATTACTTTGATATCTTATTCCTTTGAGATCAGTTAGTTATTATTGAATTGAATGTGGATTGAAATTTACAGTATCTCTATCGTCTCTCGTCAAAAGTGGCCTGCTGTCATATTCCAAAAGATTGAGGAGCTGTTTATTTTTACAGCAGTGCATTCTGACAATAGCAATCGAGGGGGCTAAAGCTAAAAGTCACATGGTTAGTGACCCAAGGTGGCAAAAGTTAAATGGTGTTGCTTTAAATCAAATACTAAGATTCTGCAGTATGCAATTTGGATGTTTGATTGTTGCTTTCATGACACCTAACTTTCTATAGTCAAAGGTAAGCTGTGCAGCATGTCACAGCATTTGTGCCCCAGTGTAAATCACAGGATCAGTAAAAAAATAAATAATAATAATAATAAAAAAAAGCTGCCACCCTCTGCTGTAATTGATTTCGGCAAGGACTTTTTCAGAGCACATTCTGTGAGAACACAGACAGTCTTATCTGGCACCATACAGCCTCCTCAGCAGGATGTCAGCCCCTCTTACTCTTCAAGCTGATGCTGGGGGAGGCGATTACACCCAGTGGCACTTGCTGAGCTGCATGGTATTGGAGAAAGTGTTCAGATAGCCAATACAGATTTTTATCTATTGGCTTTTATCCATCATGGAGCATTACTGCTGAGCAAAAAACTCCAAATATTCAAGTGACACATCAAGAATTCTGCAAAATCTTTTTGTGTTTAGTTTTGTTAAGAATCTGCACATAATTTTGTAGCAAAAAAGAACTCTAATATTTGACTAAAATAGTGTAATATTCTATTTTGTTAATGCCAACTTAAATATGTATGAAATATTTATATTCAATGATTGATATTTTTATATAAAAATATAACCATGTTGACACCCTGTCTAGAATGTTATGTGAGACATTCTGTCACTTTCCAAGACAATCTTTAAACGTGTACAATAGTAGTTTTTTTATTTTTATTTTTTTTTTATAAATCTTAATTGTAATAGAAAACCGTGAAAACTTAATTTCTTCAAAGTACAAAGACTAAAAACCAAAACAAAAAACATATACAGAATTTGGTTGTCAACATAGAAATAAACTGTGGAAAAGATATGTTAAAAATCATATTAATTTCAATCAAATCAGTTTTCCTACAATAGTACATCAACAGAATGTTTATAGTGGTGCAGAATAAAAGTATTCAACTCAGTTTATGTATATAGGGACAATCCACAAGACATGTCATCTCAAGGCACTTTACAGAGACAATTCAACCAGATCATACAGTCAGATTGGTTCAAAGTTTTCAGTAGGATTGCATCATTGATTCGACAGCAATCCCTCAAGTCAGGGATGCATATAGCGACAGTGGACAGGAAAAACTCCCTTTTAACAGTAAGAAACCTCCAGCAGACCTACAGTAGGCTAAGTGTAAGAGGCCATCTGCTGAGGCCGACTGGGGTTCAAGGAGACAGAAGCAGAGATACAGAAAGAAGCAGAGTTACAAAAGGCAACTGTCAACCAGCTCCACAGGCGACCCTGTTCATGAAACACACAGCCAGGCAGACAAGGTCCAAGCCAGCTCCCATGTCAGAGGAGGAAATTGAGCACATACAGTTAGTCACAGTCAGAGAAACAGGACTACACTGAAAAACAGGCCAAACTCCAACATCTATAAACAAAGGTGTTGATGGCAGCAAAACATCTGATATTTCTCTCTCAGAACCACATGGTAACAGACCACATGAAGCTCCTATGACAAGAAAAAGTAGAGAGCGCATAAAAGTTAGTTGTGGAACTTAACAGATACGGCAGAATGGGAGAACAACAATAGAATAAAGTAGAATTATGAAATGCAGTTCCTATGTCCGTCCTACAGTTGTCTAAGGATAACCCTAGCCACTCTAGCTACGTATAAGCTTTATCAAATGGAAAGTTTTAAGCCTAGCCTTAAAAGTAGGGAGGGTGTCTTCCTCATGGACTATAACTGATAACTGCCGTATTTGACTATGGTCCCCGGTGTCTCAAATACCACGTTTCTGACTATGGGACTGTTACGTTCCATAGTGCCCAGTAGAGAAGTGCAGCGGTAGAAGCTGTGATTAAAAGTGCTGAACAGTTTGAGTAACTTAGAGATGTACTGTATCACAGAAAAGAGAATTTAGCTCGGATGTAGAGCGCCAGAGCACCACCACAGAATGTTGGTCAGCAGTCAAAACAGGAACTGAATGATATATATTATACAAATATATTTTACAAATATTACTAAACTTTAAATATTCTCTATTTTATCTCCAGTATAGAAATTTTATTGTGATAAATAATCAATTCCAAACACAAAGCCAAGGTTTTTCTTTGTTTCTGAAAGCTTTTTTCCATTTTTTTCTCACTATACATCTATCTTTTAATCTAATTCATGTTTAAAGTATATTCTACAGTTCCAACAGCAACATCTGCAGTATAATATATTCATCACCATCTAAGGAGTTTCCCTTAAAACATTAAATATTTCTGAACCACCATTATCTGTTCAGCCTTTCTCTGGAGGAAAGTGTCACCAGTTGCAGGGTTACAGTATGTATGGAGTAATGTGATGCCTAGTGCTAAAATAAGGGTTTATTCACAATAGATTTGTATTTTTCTCTGGGGACTGTAAGATGAGTAGATAAGGGTTCTGAAACCTGGATTTATATTTTATAAATTGGATTAAAGCATAAATGTAAAACTAAATTATAGGTATTTATATTCAAATGCTAACCCCCAAAGCAACGCTTCATGGTATTTCTTCATCGTTATTGCAGAAAGTGCAGTTTGGACATTTTAACATTTTAACATTACAGCATGAAAAATTCTCAGTATTTTAAAGCAACCTGGAAGGCGAAGGCTATATCCGTTTTCTCCACAGTGGGAGCCCAATTCCACAGTGAAGGGGTTTGCAACTCAAATAGGTCTGTTCCTGTGTGACTATGACTCAAACCTCGAAACAAATCAGCTGGGCTGCTGCCATCAACACCTTTATTCATAGATGTTGGAGTTTGGCTTTCTTTCTTTAGTTTAGTCCTGTTTCTTTAACTGTGAGTAAATGTATGTGATCTCTTTCATCCTTTGACATAGGAACTGACTCAGAGCTGGATAGAACCACCTCTGAAGATAGTTAATAGTTATCTCTTTGTACATCTGTTTTTGTTTTTGTTTTTTTTTCATATATCTGCTTCTTTAATTTGAATCCCAGTTTGAGGTCATGAACCCCAGTCTGCCTTGGGAGAAAGGCTCTCACACTGACCCTGGTTCTGCTGGTGATTTATTTGTGTTAATAGAGAGTTTTCCCTTTCTACTGTTACTGTATTCATGCTTGATGTGAGGGATTGCTAAAGCACCAATGACAAAATGCAACTGAAAACCATTGCTGCAAGCCCGTCCAGGAGGACCATGTTCAGCAGGTAAATAACTTGATGCAATCAGCTAGTTTTTCCTTTATAGAGACTTTTAACTAATATGACACTGACTCAAATGAACTGAATTGAAGTCCACTGAATTGAAAAGGCATGTAAGGTTGCCATGCATTGCGGTTGAAAAGAGAAAAGCAAAAGGTTAGACCTAGTTCTTTAGGATCACTCTTTGGAAGAAAACTCTACATTCAGTTGAACTAATCCATTTGAACATCATAACCTCACTAAGGACATAACCTGAATAAGGATTTATATGAACTAACATGTAGTGTTCATAAGCTGAGTTTTTTTTTCTATACACCAGCTAAGAATTCAGAAATGCTAAGTCCTTAAGAGCTCATGGCAAAAGTAACTTTGAGTGGGTCCAAGATCTCAGAATGTTTCAACTTAAAGAGAAAACTGTCTGTCTGCAGGTGTGTTGTATAATTAATGTATGTTGTTCACATAATGCCTACTGGATTACATGCACAAGCTAAGTGTATTTAGACAAGCAAAACAAACCAGTTGTAACTAGTTAATCCCAACTCACTACCCTCCAAGCAAAAAAAGCTACTATCAAAAAAGTAGAAAATAAATAGTCTATAATAAAAATGTATTAAGGATTTTTCTCTGAATCAAAATGTTCAAGCATCAATGTTTGGGCTGAACATGCAGAGCCTGTCATGCTCTTCATGCCAAAACTCTCTTCCTTATATGAGTTCTTGCATTTCTGCGTTCCAGATGACTGTCAGAGGATAAACTAATAAGTCATCTTATGTCTTTGTATTCATACAAGGTCAGAAGGACACAAGAATTTCCCTTTATTTTTAAAAGTAGTATAATACCTTCTGTGACAAGTTAACATGTATTAGGCCAGTATTGATTCGTTTGTTTTTATAACCTCTGCTGCCATAGATTTCATATACAATAAGATATACTGGCAGCCGTTTTGTGCTCATGCTTGTCTTCTATTGTTCCTACAGTGTACACCCAGTGTTAGTTAGCAAAACTGGTCAGCATGTTTTAGCTTTGTTTTTTCTTGAAGGATTGTGGGAATGAGTGTGACAGTTAACAACTCAGCAGAATTGCCCTTTGTTTTAAAAAATTTAAAAGCAAAACAAAAAAGCAAAGGCAGCATTGTGGATGCAAGCATTATAATTAAACAGAAGCCTTTTTCTGGATGACCAGAAATGTAGAGCAGATTAACTTTGCAGAACTTGCTGACATGCTAAAGAGGAAATTCAGCCCTTCAGGTGTGGTGGAGCGGGTATTCATCCAAAAGTTTAAGGCCAGTAGCACTCTAGGACTGAAACTGCAGACAAATGATAAAGGGATCCAGAAGTAGATATTGTAGTTTTGTTTGTTTCAAAGGTATTCTAAATAGGATATACTCCCTTTAAAACTTACTAACTAAATCTAACTTTGAGCCCAGGGATGGTATTGGGTTCTTTGTCTTGAGGTCTCATAAAAGTGTAATGATTTGTCCTCATTTGCACTTCAGACACTACATAAAAGGCCTGCTGTCTCTTGTGTTTTATAAACTTCATAATAGAGCATGTTTGCCAATTAGACAAGAAGAGATCTTTGAGAATTAAAGCCACCAAATGTTCAGCCTAATTGAGAGCAGAAAGCACATTTTATTATATTAAAATAAAGTCAGGATGAATGAAGAAAAAGTAATTTTAGTTCAGTTTCGACTAGAATGATGTTTGCATTGAGGTTATTTAAGAATTTAATGTCTAAGTCTTTGTAATTTAACTCACCATTGCAGCTGGATCTCATTTTGTTTTTGAAGCAGCTCTTCTAACTTCTAAAGTACTAATAATTCTAACCGATAAATTATATTCAAAACTGTCCTGTCCTGTGAACACCTGTGGTGAAAATAGACAGGCATAAATGTGGGTGGAATATGGAGCATCAATGGCACCTGTGCTTTGGGATTCCACCAGTCTAAAATACATTCAAGATTGAATCATTCATCTAAAATCTTCAGAAAGATTGCATGTAATTTTTTAAGATTATATGATATTTGAAAAATATACTCTTACTGTTAGGCAACATAGATTGCCTAACAGTAAGAGTAATTAAATAATTAAATAATTATTAAATAATTATAGTCTAATAATGTTTGCAGGACTGTAAATAGATAAAGCTAGTTGTCTTCTCACACTCATTAAGTTGTTATTTAAGGAAAACCAATGATATAAAACTACTAATAAAGCATATATAACCTGACCTTTGATTTGACTTATTTGCTCCAGTTTAGGTTTTCCACTTTCAAAAATATTGGCATAATTTAAAACTTAGATCTGTTTAATAAACTCTACTGTATAACAACATTTCTCCTCTATTTAAATATATATATATAATATATTTTTATAATCATATTTGTACCCAAGGCTTTTATTTTAGTTTTGTAGAAACCTTAAACTGAGAAGTCTACTCTCAATCAAGATGCCTTCTAAACTTCTAAATATCTTATCTTACCTAAAATTATAGAAAAAAATAGTTCCTTGTTGTTTTTGTGAGCAATTATACCATGATCACTGATTGAACAGTTTCACTCAGGTTTCAGAGCTCTTTATAGCACTGAAACAGCACTGATAAAGAGACACTAATCATCTTGCTATTGCCTCAGATGGACAGCATCTGAGGCAATGCCTGTTCTCTTGGACCTCAAAGATGAATTTGTTACAGTCTTTCAAAGTATTTAAGTTTGAAGGCCCAGCCATACTATAAAGACCATACGGCTTATGAGTAGAAATCTACAATTGTACACACCACAACACAATTGTCTACTTTATCTGTTGAATAGTAATAAGGGAATATTGCAAAGTAAATCACCCAACACCATCGGCTGTGTTTCCCCAGATAAAAAGATTTTTTTAATCAAAAGGAATAATAAACTTAACCACATTGTTTTATAAGTAGAATTAAATGGACCTCTTTCTAAATTCTCTTTGTGAATTTCTATGGATGCTATTAAGGCAAGTGTACAGATAAAAGCCTAGTGATGCTCAAACACTTGTCCTTTTGCCTGCCCTGCATCATTCTTTATAAAATTATTCATCCATATTTAAAGAAAAATAATTCACTCCACCATCCATTTTCCCCAACAGTGTTTTGATATTTGCTGGACATTTATTTGCATTCTTTTAAGAATTCTTCACTGGCCTCAATCACTGAATACGCAAGTCCCCACCTTGCCATCCCCTCCTCTCCTCCTCCACAGGCATCTCACCTGTAGAAATCCCTTGTCTTTTCATAAGAAAAGCATTAATGCACATCACATCCCCCAACACTTTGTACTCAAGGAAGCCATATGAAAGCCTTTTCTAATTGACTACTGACATTTTGTTTAATGAAGAGAGAGAGAAACAGACCAGCTGCAGCTAGCAGGCAGGCAGAGTCTTTAAAGACAGTTTTACTCTTTTACAAATAAAAAAGACAAAGTCTTGCATGTTTTAGAAGTTTCCCTGTCTTTGCACACCTGAATTAAATAAATGTGTGATTAGCAGGCCCCTGCAGCCTACTGGCTGCTGAGGAGGATTGCAATCATTTCATGCAGGTGTGCTTGGATAGAGAAACATCTTAAAACGCAGAACAGTGGGTCCTGAGGACCGAGTTTTAAAAACACTGATTTAACGGGTTTTCCCATGTAACAATTCAAGCTTCCAATAGATAAAGATGCTTTTTCTCTAAGTCACCAACAGTATATTTGAGCACTCAATAAAAAGATTAATGAAAAAGGAAAACTACATTAACTGATATATATTGCCTGTCAGACTAGCTACCAATGCTTAGTTCCATAACTCAATGCTAAGCTAATATTCAAAAAAAAAAAAAGTAGGTTGATTTAAAGCAATATTGTGTAACTTTCAGCTTCTAGGGTCATGAGATCTGCATCTTCTAGGCTTCTAGGTTTTGCATCTGTTTGGTCGGCTAACAACAACTTTTAGCATAGTATGCTCTCATGTTTAAGGTGTTATTTTAAGGGGTTATTTTAAGGTTTTCAGACAGAGCTCTGGGTAGTTCAATCACAGATCTTTTCCCTGTTTCTGACATGGCAAGCCCATATGGAGCTTGCAGCAATGTGCATGGAGTTATATATTAACCTGAAAAATAATATATCTCAAATAAAGACAATACCCAAAAAGTACAGTGTTGCTTTAACAAACCTTTAAAAAAAAAATAAAAAATCAAATGTTATGTGGTTTAAGCGGTACAATCCCCCTTTTTAATGTAGCTAGTGGTTTGATTATCAATGGACATGTTTGTTATTAAAGCAGTTATTCAAATTTGAGGCTTGGACTGCACAGACAGATGGATTTGCACAAGGCAGTGAGGATTTTTCTTTGTCATTTTTTGTATAGAACCAACAAAATATTGCAAAAACTAAAGAGTTTCCCAATCAGTCAAAAAATAAAAATATTAAACAGACTAGTAAAGCATATAATAAATGTAATATACTTCCCTGATGGCAGGAGCTGTAAAATACTGTTTATTAAATCAAGATAGTTGGTTTATTAGAATGTTCCTCAAATATTGCTTTATTCTGGTCCCTTCTAGTAGTCAAAAAGCCATAGCATCTTATGAGCAGTCTGTATTGCTTATATCTGAATTAATTTCATGTGTTAATATAAATACTAAAAAAATAACCTCAGGCTCAGAAGCAGATAAGAAAAAAGATTCTGCATTTTAGAAGCCTATATCATAAACATACAACCTGTATTTCATCACTTTATTATTTATTATTCTACAGAACAGAAACTCTTTCTAAAGCCCTGAAATGAAAAACGTTCAGTAATATTAAATTAACTAGATGGAACGTTTAGTGGAAAATTAGACCTATTTACTCTGTGGTTTTCTCCAAATATATAGACAAGATCCTGACAAACTGTTATATTAAATTATCTTTCAATCAGATTATATCTGGAGATAGGCTGGATTCGATTGAGAACAAAGGTACATAGAAAATTCCTGTCAATAATAAAAAGCAACAATGTTTGTTTCATAAAATGTTAAGACATTTAAAAAATGGAATTGAATTAATCACAGATTAAGTTAGTTGATGGTATCAGTTTTCATGCCACAACAAACTTCCCCCTTCCTCCAAATAGGCACAAAACGGGGGTGGAAAAAGTTTAATGAGCAACTTGGAAAAAGGAGACATAAAAAAATCAAACTGAATTAGTGTCCTGGAAAAACAGATGCGGAAACATACTGCTTGTGAAACTCTCCTTGCAAGTCCCTTCATTTCATTTAGAAATGATCCCAACTTTCTGTGCAACTGAAAGACCTGGCCTAGAAAAACAAAGTTATGTAAAAAATAAACCTCATGTCCAGTTGCCTAGACTGAACTTTTTCAAGATTCACCATGACCTGGATGACTGAGAATCTTCACAGGTGTGAATAAATCTGAATTTTCAAAGTGCTTATAGAAAATGGATAGTTCACCTTACATTTGAGACATTTACTTCTAAAGCGTAGTCAGTCCCTAATTTAACTCTGTCTGCATTGTTTTTATGTGTTACAATGACCCAGGTTTCTTGTATAATAATCCAAGTATCTATCTGCTCCAAAATCTTTATCAGTATGATGTCAGGGAAATCATCTTAAAGGCTTTGTGTTTATAATAGTAAACTTAAAAGCAAAGCTAAATGTAAGCATCAAGGTCAGCATTACACAAGATTAATCCAAAACAACTATAATCCTTTCAGTAATTATCTGTGTTGATGTCTTTGTCTGATGTTATAATTACTTTCCTCTGCTACATTTCACATGGAGCCTTCATTTCTGAAGATCTACTGTTTTGCATTTTTCTTTCAAAAATCTACTTATTATTTTTACTATTTTCACCTAAATCAACTCAGCGTAGGTTGTACCTTGGCTTAGGTACAGTATTGTTAAATGTTTTAAAATCTAACAAGATTTTTTTTCATACCTCTTCACTCAATTTCATAAATGCAAACAATAAGTGTTGCAACAAAGAGAAGCTTAACCTAAATTGCTGATATAGGTATCCTATTTCATTGTGCTTTCATAGATTATGGTTTCTGAAGTGTAGCTACAGTTGCAGCAAAAACGGAAAGACCTTTGTGCAGATACATACTTCAAGGTAAATGCTATTATGTGAGAACTTTAAAATAAATATTTTTTCCCTTCTCTTGGCTGGTAAATACAGAGTATTTATGCAACCTGTTACTTTTCATGTTCTTTTCTGTGTGGGTTGGCACACACCCTGTGTACTGTCAAACAGTACAGTGGCTAAATGTAGCCCTTTATATAGACCCACAATCTGGTTACAAGATTGTAGATACCTGGGATTTCTGTGTAAATTCTTAGTCATCCTGGCCATAACAACCACAAAACAGTCCCGTTGCATCTGATTTAGGGCTGTTTTATGGATACTTGTCATGCAAATTACTGGTCACACCTTGATTTCTCTTGTCCCTCTGGTCACATTGTTTTCATTCTTATTGAGGCTTACCATAAGGTTTTCCAAGCCTGTTTGATGAGTTTATTTCTTTCATAGTATCAATGTATGCATCTTTTTATGTTTCATGTGGCAAGATTCCATTTTTTTTCCTAAAAGTATAATGGAGGATTTTTGTAAAATTTTTGAAAAGACCCGCCCTCTATCCTTTAAAAAAATGCACTTGCACAACCTTTACCTGCCCCTGAGAGGGAATGTTCGAGAGCATGCACAAGCCCATTTCTCCTTGTGCACACTCTGTTTACAAGTTACTGTTTGCATCACTCATACAAGCTTACTTTCCAAAAGAAGATTTGCAATTTTTCCATTATGCCAGACTCGCCACCAGTAAAGCCGAACATACACTGTACGATTTCTTGCGCTTTTAGGACCGCTTCTCCATGCGATCGGGCATAGGTTCAGCTTCATTGTGCATCGAGTTGTATACAGGGAGTAACGAAGGGTGAGTTTGAAATTCAATCAGCTGTCGCAAGATCACATCAGAGCGTCGGGCCGCACAGTGTGAGAATATTCATCATGAGCTGTGAACTTTTAAACCCTGCAGTTTCATTGTACAGCTTAAGCTGTAGCTGTGTGCAGCAATTAAAAATATTGCACAGTGTATGCCCGGCTTAAGTGAAAATGGGGATGAGTACGTGGTCTTACGTAAACATATCACCAGAATAATTGACAATTAGGAGGATCATATATTTCAATGATCCACCCAGACAAAAAAAACATCCTCTATTACACCTTAAACAGAACTGATTTATGAATAAAATCTGGGATAGAACCGTTTTTGGGTGTATAGTGCGCTTTCCCACTTGGTTGGTTCCAAGGATATCAAGAGGGATTGTTTATACCAACAAGTACTGTATGTTAAACCCAGCATGTGTACCTGTGAAAGAAAAGCTTGTAGTTAAAACTCTGAGCTAAAACCTTAAAGGAGAAGTTCGGTCTT
>NW_015150641.1:498124-513498 GCF_000732505.1 Cyprinodon variegatus | reverse complement strand
TTAAAAGTCAGATATGTATTTGTTTAATGGGTTTACTCTTTTTAGAGAAAAAATAACTTTCATTTACTGTTATCTCTTGAAACCTTTTAAGTATCAAACTTTGTATTCTATTCTTGTTGTGAGGTTTTCCTTTACATAAGCATGAAGTATATAAAGGTGTAAAAAATGTTTTTCTTACCATAGTTTGGACAGCAGACCTTGAGCCAGCAAACACAAGAGAGCACCGTGAGGTTGGACAGACTACAGAGGCCAAACAGAACCCCACAAAAGGCATATGCAGTGCATGTTGTCAGGTTGAATAACCACCTGAACAGAAAGAAAGACAGAAAAGAACATTTATGAGTGACATTTTGCTCAAATAAATTTGTCTGTGCAAGCCAATAAAACATCTTAATCTATATGCTAGTGTGACAGGTCATATATTAATTGGCATTCTGGTTCGGAAACAAGAGACAACGGGCAGACAGTGATGTGTTTTGACTTAAAAGGGGTCTAATTGACAGCTAAGGCTAACATGCCAAAGATCTTTCTAAGATCAGAATAAGATGACAGAGATGGTCATTAAATAAATTGAGGAACAATTAAGTAGATTTCAATTCCTCTGAAATGTAAAAAAAAAAAAAAAAAAACACACCTGTGATGTTGGGTCATCATAGCAAACAGGTCATGATAATGGAACTTTTGGGAACATTCTTTGAAGAGACACTTTTAGTACCTAGCACTTGACTTTATGATTGCCAGTGAATCACAATGATAAATGTTTCATTATGATAATTTTATAAGATCTTTCTCTGAAAATATAAGCACACTGTCCTTTTTGTCTAAGGTCTTTCCCTTTTACAGTATACCTATATTTATAGTTATTATGCTTATTGTTCTTCTTGTAATCTTGATGATAATAATAATGATAATAATAATAATAATATTAATAATATTTTAATTTGTTAGAATTATAGTCTGCTGGAGGAAATATAATGCAGTACGGTGTTGAGCAGTAGGGAGATGGTTACTTTTTACTTTGCAACTGGAGACACACTGTTTCTCAATTCTATTACCAGGGCTTTTTTTAATTTTTTTTTTATCATTTTGGTACCTATTTTTCAAAGAAAAAAAACAAACAATAATAATGAAAAGAAATATACAGAATGGATCAATGGTTTTATTAGTTTTTTTTTTTTTTTACTAATGTTAATTTTCAATTAAGATGAAAGTAATAGTAAAGAATAGGGTTAATTGAGTTCACCTAAAGTTTGAATGCATGCTAAATAGCTGTTACCTAGTGAGTAACCGTACAGTTCAGTGTATGAACATGACAAAATATCAACAATATGTTAATTAAAAAACAGTTTTTTCTACATCAAAAAGAATAACATTTCTTCAGGAGAAAAAAACTCAAATATTCAAGGTTTTTCCACAGTTTATAAAGCCAGGATGTTTCTGTTAACATAAATACATTGTAGTTAAGTGTCTTGGCTCACTTATCCCACCACACACTTCAAAATAGTGGGAATTAGTTTATGATTTCAGAAATCTAGTGCTTCTTATTAATCATTTAATTGATCATTTAATCGCAATGCAAAGGTAAACAAAACCTCAGATTTTTGTTTCAACTTCATTTGGAAGTGAAGCAGCAATCAAATGTCACCAAGTTCATCAAAATTGTGCCATTCGCCTCCATAAATTTGCAACCTTTTCCCTCTACATAGAGATAACATGGGAATCATTTGCATTAGCTACCAAATTCACATTTGGTGTGAATGCCCCTTTACAGTAAGCCCAAAACCTTCTGCTTTACCCTTACATTTCTCATGCATATTTTTTTTCCACATTGATAGTGATTTCTACCAAGATTGTGTACAATGAGCTCCTTGGCTTCAACACAAAATGTTGTAAAATGAGTTGTAAACAATAAATTGGTGAATTTGTGTTTGACTACTTTGTGGCTAAATGACTTGGTTGCCTAACACAAAGATGCTACATTTTTAAACTGAATGTGAATAAAAGGTAAAAGGGAGCAAAATGTATTTTCAATACAGCAAAATACATTTTCAAAGCAAAAACATTTCATCTTAAGTTATTTGATACTGTTTCAATTTCCTGTGTTGCAAATTAAAAATTACTCTAATAATACAAATTCATTCTGAGCAGTTCAAATGTTAAGTTAGTTAACAATTTTTTAATATATAAAAACATTTGGCAAAATCTGTAAAAATATCCAAAATGAAATCTGCAGTTATTCTCCTTGACAGAAGCACGGGGTCAGGAAGATGTCAGTTTTATTTTGAAGAGGTAGGAGCAGTCCATTGAAAACAGCCAATTAAGCCTTGTGATAGTGCCAAAAGCTAGAATCAATTTATCTGTGACTAAAATAATGTGGAAAAAGATCTGCATACAAGATGAGCTGAGAAACTTAACAAATAGGGCAAAGAAAAGTCATATCTGTCATGATCTGCCCTGATAGTTGACCTTAATTGTTCACTTCATTTACCTGCTTAACTCTGCTCGGTTCTTAATCATCATTCATCTTATTCACCTGCGTCTCTTACTTTATATTCGGCTCAGCCCAGCTATCGGGGACAGTAGTTGTTGTAAACTTGCTTCAAGCTTGCATGGGTTTTTGGATATTTACAGAGTTCATGTTCCAGTCCCAATAGGCCAGTGGGTTAAAAAGGGTTTTAGTTTTTTCTCCGGATCTTGTCCTGGCTTCTAGGTGGAGACCAGTTTAAAGTTCTGCAGATTTCCTGGTACCATGTCTTGTCTCTGTCCCGCAACCACTGAGCCTGCCTGTCTGCATCTTTGCATGTTTACCTGAGATCGCTGCTGGACTCATGGAACTCTGAAATTGCCTTCTCTCTCTGTGGATTCCTGGAACCCTGGATCTGTCTTTTCCTGTGGAACTCCTGTCCAGGCTGCAGACTCTTGGACTCCGGAACTGTTCCTGTCTGATCTGAATCCCTACCTGGATCGGATTCCTGCCTGCTCACTGAGGTTGCTGCATCTAGGACACTCTGGGCAGCCCTGCACCGCAGCTTGTTTGCGATACCATCAGCTGGATCCTGCCTTCTTCAGATAAATTTTCAACACCTCACTGGTGAAATATAAAGTACCAACCTGCTTCAAATCCTCAACTATTATCCCTGTTCCAAACAAGCCAAGGTCCAGAGGATTTAATGACTTTAGACCAGTCGCCTTTGCCTCTGGGGTTATGAAGTCCTTTGAGTGCTTTGTACTTTAACACCACTGACTCCCCCAGGACCCCCTACAGTTTGCCTACAGAGCCAACAGGTCTGCAGGTGTCCCTGTCAACTTTGCCCTTCACTACGTACATTCTCCAACAGCTGGACACCACAGGACCCCCTGGACTCCACAGGTAACTACGCCAGGATCCTGTTTGTGGATTTCACCTCTGTCTTCAATAAAATCATCCCAGCTCTGCTTCAGGAGAAGCTCTCCAAGCTGAATGTGCCTGACTCCTCCTGCAGTTTGATTACAGACTTCCTGTCTGGCAGGAAGCAGCACGTTAAACTGGGAAAACATGTCTCCGACTAACAGATCATCAACTATGGTACCCCCCAGGGCTGTGTTCTTTATCTTCTGCTCTTCTCCTTGTACACCAGCAGCTGCACCTCTAGTTATCAGTTTGTCAAGCTTCTGAGGTTCGCAGATGACACCACTCTCATCCGACTTATCTCTGATGGTGACGAGTCAACCGACAGGTGGTAGGTTGACTCAGTGGAGTTTGTTGTGGACTTCAGGAAGAACTCAGCCCCAGCTATCCCCATCACCCTCTGTGATTCCACAATTTACACTGTGGAGTTTTTTTGCTTCATGGGAACTATCATCTCACAGGACCTTAACTGAACCTCAAATCCCTCACAAAGAAAGCCCAGCAGAGGTTGAAAAATTTCCACCTGCCAAGGAAAATGATGGTGCAGTTCTACTCCTCCCTCATTGAGTCCATCCTCACCTCTTCCATCATCATCTGGTAGGCTGATGCCACCGCCAAGGACAAGGGCAGACTGCGGTCATCCAGTCTGCAGAGAAGGTGAATGGCTGCAATCTTCTATCTCTCCAGGATCTGTACGCCTCCAGGACTCTGAGGCATGCATGGAAGATTGTGGCTGATCCCTCACACCCCAGCCACAAACCATCAGGACCAAAACCTCTGGCCACAAGAACAGTTTCTTCCCATCCGCTACCAGCCTTATCAACAAGGCCCAGACAGCCCCATGGCACTGACACTGCCTCTCCTGCACCCCCGTTTAAGACCTACAAGCTACACCATTGTAGCATCTCCAGACCAACTGTGTTACATTAACGCACAGTCTAGTGTGTATATAGTATATAGCTATTTTAGATATATATTGTATCTTGTATATTGTATGTTTTATATTTTCTAATGCTTCAGATTTTGTATTCTGTATATATATTGAATTTGTTTGCANTTAAACTGGGAAAACATGTCTCCGACTAACAGATCATCAACTATGGTACCCCCCAGGGCTGTGTTCTTTATCTTCTGCTCTTCTCCTTGTACACCAGCAGCTGCACCTCTAGTTATCAGTTTGTCAAGCTTCTGAGGTTCGCAGATGACACCACTCTCATCCGACTTATCTCTGATGGTGACGAGTCAACCGACAGGTGGTAGGTTGACTCAGTGGAGTTTGTTGTGGACTTCAGGAAGAACTCAGCCCCAGCTATCCCCATCACCCTCTGTGATTCCACAATTTACACTGTGGAGTTTTTTTGCTTCATGGGAACTATCATCTCACAGGACCTTAACTGAACCTCAAATCCCTCACAAAGAAAGCCCAGCAGAGGTGGAAAAATTTCCACCTGCCAAGGAAAATGATGGTGCAGTTCTACTCCTCCCTCATTGAGTCCATCCTCACCTCTTCCATCATCATCTGGTAGGCTGATGCCAACGCCAAGGACAAGGGCAGACTGCGGTCATCCAGTCTGCAGAGAAGGTGAATGGCTGCAATCTTCTATCTCTCCAGGATCTGTACGCCTCCAGGACTCTGAGGCATGCATGGAAGATTGTGGCTGATCCCTCACACCCCAGCCACAAACCATCAGGACCAAAACCTCTGGCCACAAGAACAGTTTCTTCCCATCCGCTACCAGCCTTATCAACAAGGCCCAGACAGCCCCATGGCACTGACACTGCCTCTCCTGCACCCCCGTTTAAGACCTACAAGCTACACCATTGTAGCATCTCCAGACCAACTGTGTTACATTAACGCACAGTCTAGTGTGTATATAGTATATAGCTATTTTAGATATATATTGTATCTTGTATATTGTATGTTTTATATTTTCTAATGCTTCAGATTTTGTATTCTGTATATATATTGAATTTGTTTGCACCAATAAATCCAAATCATATTCCTACTTGGCGATATATCTGATTCTAAAAAATGGATATGATATGATTGCTTGTCTGCAGCTTCTGCAAAGCTCTGCTGCTCGCTTACTATCCCAGACTAGTGGACACGTAGTGCCCCTCCCCCACCACCACTTGCTCCTTGTGCACTGCAGAACTAATTTTAAGCTTCTATTTGTTTTTCAATGTTACAACAAACTTGCTTGACCACTTTTTTCCTAGCTGCGTCATTGCAACTGCTCACTCTGATCTCTTAGATAAGCTGATTGACTGATGCTGACAAAACTAAAACTAGGCTGAAGCTCAGAGCTTCCAGAGCATTTGCTCTAAATTATGGAACAATTTAACGTTAAGTGTCTTAAAGGCCTCCTCTTCTCCTGATTTTAATCCTTGGCTTTTGACACACGGTGATTTTGTTTTGTATGGCATTTTAAAATATGCCCACTGTGAACCTGGCTTTTATATCTATTTTTAAAATATTTTCACCCATCCTTCTTGCAAAGTACAGCACTTTCCCCCAATGCGTTTTTAAAAAGCGCTATAGAAATTGGTTGACTGATGATATTAAAGAACAAATACTCCAAAAGGTTATTCTGTCTTTGACCATATTTTTTATATATGGGCTGGGGCAGTTTCTAAAAAGAAAAAAAAAAATCAGATAAACACCCCAAGATGAAAATTGAAAAGCAGAAATCTTAAGCTGTCTTTGAATTTTGTTTTGAAATTTAAGTGATTCATGCATGATTTAAAGCAGATTTAAAAATCAAGCTCCATACTAGACATTAAGGCTTTTTTAGTAAATTTTTATTTTTCATTTTTAATTCTTAATATAAACTTGGAAAGCTTTAAGATAAGACAGTTTTGCTTGGTCTCAACAAAAAATACACTTTATTAGCCAAAATTAAGTATAGACTTCACAAAGACTTGAATAACTGAGTGGTCCATGTACCTCGATGCTGAACTCAGGTGGGTTGCTTAGAGAAAACTCCAAACTCCCTTCCAATAGGAGAAGCTATGTAGTCTTAAAAAAATGTTCTAACCTCAGACGAGACAAATATAGGGTAAACTGAATTCACTGACAAGGAGAATATAATGAGAAACCAAGGTAAGGCTTTTAAATATGAATAAACTGACAGGCATGTTGATGGAAGCAATATACTTAGAGTCAATTTGACTCCCAGTGGTACCGTTACATTCCACAGAGTAGGTAGAATAATGGAAAATGGGTTCTGCTGCCAAATTTTTAACTTAATTTCAGATCAACAGCAGGTCCATTGAAATGTGTATATGACACCTTGATTTCTCAGTAAGATTAAGATCCAAAATAAAGGTTTAAAAAATGGTAGGATATGCTAGAATATAGCTTCTGGAATGGGCTGCCCAGTGTTTAGAAATCAATCCTATTAGACATGGGTGTGCTATGTTTAAAGGCATATATAATACCGGTAATAATAAAACAAACATGTCTTGAAAAATATTGTCCAATTCGGATAATAAAACTCACATGTGAGCATAGGCTGAAGGAATGGCCAGTGGAAAAAGAGTTGTAGTCATGCTTAAATCACTGATTGCCAGATTTACGACAAAGAACTCTGCTGGCTTTAGGGAGGACTTCTTTCTATAGGCCACAAACAGCAGGATCCCATTCCCCAGAATGGACAATATACCTGGAAAACAGAGAGGTAAAATAGCAAGTAGGAGCCACCTGACATAAAATAATCAAGCATGCAACATTTAATTGACCTACCAAAAATCGTGTAGAGTGTTCCCATGATGAAGTCATTGTCTTTCGATATTCTGGACACGAACAGAAATATTTCAGAGGCATTTCCCATCTTAAGTGAAAGAAAAAGAGTACAGGAAATTAGAGTATATAAAATCTATTGCAATATGAATCTGCCAATTTTGTCAGCAACAACCCAAACAATCCTCAAATCCAAACAATCCAATTTGGAATTTTACATCAGATAGGTAATGTATGGGAAAAAAAAGGAAACAGGAAGGGCAAAGCCAAAAACCAAAAATATTGTATTCTGTCAGTATTTACAAAGGATCCCTGATGTGCAAACCAGTGTCAGCTGATTTAACAGTTACTGATGACCATCTAAAATAATTATTTCCACCAAGGTACTGGGAGAAAAAAAATGTTTAAAGAGCCAAAGAGACCTTAACAAAACTGTCTTACTATAGCAAAACATACTTATTTTACCATTGACAATCCACAACAAGCCACAATGCATTTAGCGACAATGCATGGGTTACATTATATCATGAAGGAGTGCTAGCATTATTACCGAAAAAAAAAACTTTTCTGGAAAACAGACATAATCTTTTCATTCTGTTCAACATAATTGACTCATTCTAACCCTCCCTTTGTCTCGTGTTTGGAAAAAGTTGAGACTTGCTATAACTTTTTTAATATTTAATTGAAGAGGTGTCCATCACAACGGCTCTAATCACACCTCCTAACGCTGATCCTTTGGTTGCAGCTCTTTGATCTGTGTTTTTAGATGGTTTGAGCCTGCAATTCACTCTTTTCTAAAGGTTGTGTCAACAGATCAGAAACCTCCAGGTTCTACATTGGATTCTCTCCATTCATGATTCTTTAAGGATTTTTTTTCTTGTATTTTATGAATTGTTTTTACCATTGTTAAATTTCATCCTCAGTTCTGGTTCGGTCCTTACTAAACGTAAACAGTATTTACACTTCTAATGAAGAAACCAGGACTAAATCACTCTATATGTTATCCTATTATAGCCCTATTTCTAAGCAACCAATTGTTTCGAAAGTAAAAGTCTTGGAAAAAGTTTTCTCTCAGCTAAAACATCTGGATGAAACTGACCTCCTTTAAACAATTAAGTCTGGGTTTAAGGTACAGACTCATTATTACTATGAGACTTGCTTACTATGATACTCTCCTTGCATGTGATTCTGGTCACTATACCTATTTGGTTCTGCTTGATCTAACAAATATTTTTGACACTGTTGACCATCATATCTTGATAGCAAATCTAAATCAATTAGTCGGTATCCAGCATGCTGTTCACGACTGGAAGAGATGGTATCTGACTAAATGACCTTTCTGCATCGAAATTTGTAACGCTGAATTGTCTGGTGCTTCGTTATCCTACAGGGTCCCACAAGTCTCAGTTTTATGGTCCCTGGTCTTTGTATGCATTTGCTGCCATTCAGTTCCATACTAATAACACATGGGATCAATTTCAAATCAATTTGCCCCACCAACTTGGGTTTTAAGCAGTACAGTGACCCAAGGTAGAGCTACAGAGTTGGATTTACTTGTGACAAACCTTTAGCCTGGAAACTACATTACTAATCTATGGCTATCATTCTCTGCTGATCTTAGTGACAAAGGAAAGCCTTCTAAGCAGATGGCTGATTGATCATCTTGGTTACTCATCAGTGTCATTCCTTTCCATCTCCATTCTGGGGTCTCTGTATGAACAGCACACTTCTACCTGCAGAAGTCTCAGCTTTACACCAGCTTCTCGATGCAATAAGTTATAATACACAATTGTTTTTTTGTTTTGTATTTTACTTGGGAAAATATATCCTCACACAACTATAGAATGTATAACTCATATGCACAAAATATCTTAATTTCTTGCCTTTTGTGCTTTGTGAAAATAACTTAGGGGCTTGGGATAACTCATCATCCCCTTTCATTATTGATCAAAATGACACTTTTGTCTTCTTTGACACTTATCTGCATGAATGTTAAAGGGATTTTCTAGAGAAAGGTTCATTTATGCAATTTTTACATCTGCAATTCAATTACTATGAGTATAATCATTTAAATGTGAAAATAACCCAGATTTCAAGTGCCTGAATACTTTGTTGAAATAAAGGCAGTGAGATTAATCAGAGCTCACTGGTCTGGATAAGCGTTTTAACCTGTTAGCAGGTGTTTATCGCTGGTATTATTGAAAGTTAAATGTGGAGAAGATGCGTTAGTTTCTGGGATTTCAATACTTCGTACTTTTTCAAAATTTTAATCCAACATCTGTAAAAAAAAAAGCATTTCACTTCTAAGGTTATTAGGGGTGAAGAGGTTTTTTTTATTTTTTTTATTTGTCATGAGCTGTCTCATTCACTTCAAGATCAAGCGTTCACATTCATAGAGATCAGTAAGAGTTATGAAGAACACAAGATAAGAATAATAAACAATTATCTAACAGCATGTATTTCTCCTATCAGTGAATGTCAGTGTTTCATATATTACGAAGCAAAACCTTTTTTTTCCAAAGTGCTTTCAGGACAACACCTTCAGCCTTGAGTTTGTTTTTTGTTTTTTTCAAATAAAACAAAACAAATATTAAATTAAAGAATATTTATGCAGCAAAATTATCAGCAATATTGCTGTTCAAACCTCTGCTGAGGATTTTCTACACAGAGCTTGCATTCATAGGTTTTTCCTATTGCAAGCACTGCAGTTTCCTCCTGCTGTCCAGAAATGCATATGGGTTTAATCGCTCATATGAAGAGCATATATTTTCTTATGCAAAAAGACTTAAAGAATCTCAACAAGCTGACAAAAAAGACTAGATCTAAACACCTCTAGAACCTCTTGAAACAATTTTACAAAGAAGGGTTCTTCATAATATGATGAAGATTATGTACAAAGGTGTTTTCAGTTTGTTCTCTAGATCTGGTGCAAGAACGCTACAGGGGATCCTTCCTGTCTACAGCTATTAACATCTGCAACAACTCTGAAAGGAAAAAATACTGCAACACATAGTTTCCTTTGGATTAAATAAGATATGTTTGAACTGAATTGAACTGAATGACTACTCAACCTTCTAATTTAGGCTGTTCAGGGTGTAGCTTTCCTCTTGATGCAAGCAGGAAATCGCTTAAAACTGCCATTTTTGATTTAAGACATTATTAAATGGGACATGGCTAAAATATAAAGTGACATTTTTGTATTTTAATTTTGACTTTTATTGACTGCACTACTTTTATTCTCAATCCATAGCTATGAAGCCTTTTCCACTACAATTTTGTTGATTTATAGCTAAAGGTTAACGGACTAAACACTAAACAGACTAAATCACAGATTAAATACTTTATCTGTGATCTTGCCTGCTTGTTGACCACATGCCCTCAGTTCATCTCTCCCTTCACAGTCAGTTCTACAAAGGGAATACTCGGATTAACAGTGAGAGAGGGTAAAGTCTAGAGAGAGAGACACTCTTAAAAAGAGTGAGGTAGAGCAGTAAGGCAGGATAAGAGATAATTCATGTAATTCATGGGTTCAAAGGGTAAAGATTCCACAAAGAGAAGTTGAAAGTCATAAAATGCCTGTCAGCCCAGTGCTGAATAGTAGGATTGTAACTAATCATTTTAGAGGACATCAGTGACAACTTAAGCCCTGCTGTCATTTGAATGGATCTTTGGGCAAGGGGGAATATTGCCAGTCAGGAGTTAAGGGAATTGGGGATGTTGTAAAAAGTATTTGAGTCTGTAACAAATAGAGGATTTGTGAGGGACAAGAAAAAATTCATAACTGAAACTGTCAAAAGCAAAGAATTGAAGGCAGAATGATAGAGATTAGCCACAAGGAAAATGGGACAAAGGAACAATAAAGTAGAACTGAAAACATTCTAACCAGTGCACACGGATCAGTGAATACCCTAAAGATAGTTAGGCTACTGTTAAAACAAGAATCATTGGTGAGTTTTCCAGTAAATATATATTTGAGAAAAGAGCAGTATTTGAAGAGTTCTTCCCCATTAATCTTCGTCCTCTCTTTCAATTCCCAGATTCTCAGTTTGAAAACAGTTAAGATTACCTAAAAAGGCTAAGCTCTAAAGATTTACTTCACAGTTCAGTTTTCTGAAGTAGGGTTTCAGTCAACAACTGTAAGCTTTTTAAAATAGTTTTACAGCTGATTATCTTAGGATCATTCATTAATTAAAAAAAAAGTTGTTAAGTCTCATTATTACTTTTTCTCAAGCAAATATATATCATTTTTGAATTATGTTGATCTTCAATGTTTCTGTAAAAAATAGCATTTATAATTCTTTAGTGTAGTTTATTGTGAACCTGCTTCAAGCAGCATGCAACAAAATCACTTTGTAGTGCCAACTCCACAGATAAGTTCTTACCCTGTAGAAAACACTGTAATGTATGATAAAACTGTTGGTAATTAGATTCTTTTCTCAGATTCAACAAATTATATTTCATCATCTAATGCGATTTTTACCAGAAACGTTTTTTCTACAGTTTTTTACATTTTAATCAGTGAATTACTATTTTATAATTATCAGGCAAGATGCACAATTTGCGGGTTATAGATAAATATACTCAGTTTACATGAAAGAAAAAAATTAAGTTACATTAATTACCTTCTATAGAAAGGAGGAATTCCCTCTGGGACCCGACTTAAGGCATCTTCAGCCCTATATTTTTCTCTAACTCATTTAAAACCCCTTTAAAATAATTTAGATCAGTTCTGCAGTCTGCAGACAGACTGAATGACACCTGCTATACATGAGGTGCTAGAGGGCAATAAGGAAACGTCCCAGCACTATTAATATGGCATGAAGGATGTAGAGCAGAGCTCTGAGCCATTGGCATCTTTAAATGTTTGGGAGGACAATATTCTGTTGCTATCAATTAGAGAACATCAGAAAGGGTTTTAATATGGGTAACGTCTGTTCTTTTTTTGATCCGCACAACATTATTATAAACTACTTCAGGCTTGCTTTAATTGATCAGTATGTTGCAGAAACGTATTTTTTATTAAGAAATTTGATCTGCATCCTCGAGGTATTATGCAATCTAAGTTTGCTATCTAATTCCTATATAAAATTTAGAACAACAATAAATCTCCCTGCTGCTTCTTGTAAAATACACAGTCTGGTAAGTAATCAGTGCAGATTAAATGCTAATGAATCCCCAAAAGAATTGCTGGAAAAATGAAAAAAAAAAAAAAAAGTTGTTTCTTTGTATTCTCCTCCACCAGAAACTGCCTAAACTGTTAAGAGCTCCATCAACCATGTGACGGGTGTTGGCTAGTTGAAAGAGTGTCATAATCGTCTATGAACGCAGCTGGCATATATGCCAACTTTTTCACTACTTCTGCTTGAGAGATTTTTCAGCAGAACTGATAACTATGTAGCTAAAAGAAAGATTGATCATAAAAAGTGAGTTACAGTTAATTTGCTAAATATTTCCAAACCTTATCATTGTGAACTGTCATTTGATTCTAAATACATCTTTTTCCAATGATTACGCACATCCCTTAGTAACTTAACAAGCAACTTTGTTATACTCCTTAAGCGCTGTCTTAAATAGAAAATGAATCTAAGTTAATCTCTTGAAAGGATCGTTGACATGTTATACTGGCCTATAAAGGTCCTGATCTTTGGCTGGGTGTTAAAGAGATCATCATATATTGTGGATTAATTCCAGTGTTAATTTAAAATGTTAATTGATATGCTTTTGTTCCAGTAACTTTGGTGAGCAGTTTTCCTGTCAGACAGGTGTTGGGGTTTATTTGGATGTTTGCAAGTAATAAATTTGAATATGTGGCTGAGTTCTATTTCCTTTCATGAAGTGCTGTGGCTCAGTAGTGTTGCTTTCTCCCTCAAGTGGAGAAGTTAATTGGAGAATGGGAGGAGTGATGGGGAAATTGAGTGGGTGATCGGCAGATGCATCAGTGCGGCTGCCCCAGTTACAGTACAGTATGTGGATGGTGAACCAGGCTGTTAAGGTGAAGAGAGAGCTGAAAACCAAAGGCAAACATCTTGATGCAAAGGTCGTTCTACATTCCTACTCTAATCTAAGATCATAAAATCTAGATCATGACCGAAGGAATGAGATCCCAGGTAAAAGCAGCTGAAATTAGCTTTCTAGGCTGAGTGGCTTCATGAAAACACACCTCTGAATCTCACAGGTGTGCAGTAAGTGAAAACAAATACAGACAACTAATAAAGACATTACCTTCTTAAACTAATCAAACAGAACCTTAGTTTAAGAAAAAATGTTTGAAATTTTACTAGTATATTAGTTACTAATATAATCGTATATATATTTAAATCAAAATTCTGAGAATTTTTTATGACTTTTGTTTTTATATCCCTAAGCAATTTGAAATGTGAGTTTCTATTATTTTTTTATGAAAATGCTAAAGTATAGCATTCAAGTATATTAATTTTAGTAAAAAAAAATTTCATTCTTTGGTGCAATTTCCACAGATTTAGGTTTTTTTTGAGTCATGAAAAGATTGTGGATCATCTTAAGGTCATGGAGCTCCTCTATTCCAAGCCTGTCCTTTCCAATAAAAACTGGATTTGTCAATAAGTAGGACAGGATTATTCCATATTCCAGAGGTCATGTTCTGACATCAGCATAGATCAGTCATCCTTCAACCTCCTCATGGGAAGACAGAATGAGATCAGTGGACAGACAGCTCTTCATCCAGAAAAGGAAGAAGGACATGAGTTACTCCTGCAGGGAACTACATTGGATATGCTCCGGAGGGTTTAACTAGTGTGAAGAGTCATGGGTGTCACTGTCAATACATAGCATGAATAACCTTAAAAGAAATTGCATAAAAATGCCTCTAAAGTTAATTTTAAAAATTAAGAGAACATCATAGCCATAGAACTTTGTAACCATATATAGCTTAGTATAAAGCACAATAATTTTAGTAGCTTATAACAACTGATCCTAGAATTTTATAGCCTGATTACCACATTTGTAGATGTGCATTACCCAAAAAATGTTAATGATGAAATTTTGGCAATTTAACAAATTTGAGATTAAATTTTTTTATTTTTGCTTACTTGTTGGACTTTTTGAGTAGTATTGACTTTTAGGTTAACCAGGCATTGGAATGATTGCTGATGTTAAGGTCTGAGAATGAAGAGGTATGAAGTTTACTTTTTTATACCTTTTTTAGACATAAGCACTAAAGATTTTATCATGTTAAGATGGATGTCCTTATTTAAGGCAAGGAAACAGTAAAAATCATACAGCAATTACGATGACAAAATATACAAAGAAGAAAAAAAAAACATCACAGAGACATAAATGAATGAATACATAGACCTCAACAGTGGTAGAAGAAAAAAAGAAAGCAAAAACAAAGTCTATTCAAACACTCAAATGGGAAATATGCATACAAAAAAAGATTGTCATGTTTGCAACGCTAAGCAAATTCTTAAAATAGCCCCTCACTTCCGTATCAAATTCTCTTTACATTTAGTATCCAAGGCCTGAAGCATCATCCCACAGTAGCTTAGACACATCTTAAGGAAGGATAAATTCTTACTCCTTTTTATTTAACTATTCCAATATTCCTCAGATACTGCTGCCCTCTGAATGAACCTACCATTTATCGAGTTAGTCATCATATTAATAGTACAAGCAGTACTGATACCAGAAGGAATTGTTTAGATTATTGTGTAAATGTAAAGCTACCAGGCCAGCAGGTAGACTTCCACCACCTTTGATGCCAATAGGTGATATATATTCACAAGCCAACACACAACCTGCTAACACAGATAGTGAGTCAGTCAATAGCATGGTAACAAATAAGTGTGTATGCAAAGCAACATAGTGAGAAAGACTTGCTGAAGTTCACTTTAGGCTCGATTTGAGCTTCAGCACATAAGGATTCCAAAACTGGTCAGGTTTATGGTACAAGGTGGACTGGTCTCATCCAGCCTTAGTGACCTAAAAGGGATTTTCTCACAGATATCTCTTGGATTTATGGAGAATGGTCTGAAGAAAGAAACAAACAAAAAAGAAAAATAGAATGGCAGATGTGTGGTCAACTATGGCTTGATGATATCAGAGAGAGAAAGACTGGACAGACTTGCCAGCGTGGAGTCAATGTTTTCTGGTTTGCAAGTGTGTTAGTGTTCTACAGAGATGGCAAAAGTACTCACTTTCCGTACTTGAGTAAAAGTACAGATACTTGTGTTAAAAAATACTCTGGTAAAAGTGGAAGTACTGATT
>NW_015150641.1:495451-497833 GCF_000732505.1 Cyprinodon variegatus | reverse complement strand
AAATGTAAGGAGTAGAAAGTACAGATATTTGTGTAAAAATGTAAGGAGTAGAAGTAAAAAGTTGCCATAAAAATAAGTAGTAAAGTAAAGTAAAAATATCAGAAAAATCTACTTGAGTACAGTAACGAAGTATTTGTACCTTGTTACTTCCCATCTGTGGTGTTCTACAATTTCATTATTAATGTCAGGTTTTAGCCTCTGCTCTCTAACTTGGCAAGTTGAAAGATTAGAGATTTAGAGTGCCTAATTTTGTTTAGTGGAGACCTAACCTTCTAATTCCCTCTCTTGTGTCACTGGATGTCAGATGACAAGACCTCATTCAGTTAATGTTTCAAAAATTAAGATGCTCTCCTGAGGATGCAAGAGCTTCCTCTCTAAGCCCCTGTCAAGTACAGCTGCAATTAAATTACTTTAAATTTGCCTTTTGACTCTGGCCTTTAGTCTAATATTCCACAAGCCCTGACAGGTAAACCATAAAAATCAGCAAATAAATGTAGATTTTGATGACTGAGACAGTAAAGCGCATACAAAATACTGGGGTAAATTTTAATTAAGATGGAAAAAAATGGAATTGTATGTTAAGGGAATATTGGCAACGACAATTGTCCAGTACTATTGTGAATGCACTATTTCATGAATAGTTTCAACACTTAGCCAAAATAACATGAGCAAAAAAAAAAAAAAAGTAAGAAATATTCCTGCACTACAAGACTCCTAAAGCCTAGTGCGTATATTTTCTTCTCCCTAGATCCCTAAAGGAGATAGGCCATTTAGATGCATTGCAGTTAGACATGCAGAGTATAGATCTGTTTAGAAAGTAATTTGAAATTCGAAAAGTGTTCTGTGCTGGAACAATTTGAGAAACCCAGCAGGAGAGCTGGACTTTAAAATGGGAGTGTGGAGGATGTGATATCTTGCACTAAGAGTCACAGTCAGTGATGGATTTTCTTCTCAATGCCAGAACATGTCACCCCTTATAGTTTCAGTGTATACTGTATCTCACATTTAACAATAGTTATATATCAGCTCTGGCAGGGTCACCCCATCAACCACATTTCTCAGAATGTAAACATTGTGGCCTTGTCCTTTCAGCTCTGCTTTAGCAGATACTTTTTTATATTTTATTTATTTGGTTTTCTTGTGTTGGGGATGGGGGTGGGGGTGTGGGGGGTGGATGAGTGCTGTGGAAAACCACGCTGTGTCCGTTCCCCTGGCTCTCAATGTGGGTGGCCAGGTTCAGGCAGATGGCGCGGTGGCGGATGGCCTCCATGGTCTGAGCATCGAAGAAGTCATGAGGTCGAGCTGGAGGAGGAGAATGGGAGGGGGGGGTGTTAGCTCCTTCTCCTAGAGATGACCTTTAACCCCACGGTTCCACTGAACACGGATTCTGTCTCAGCAGCAGCTAATGATCGGATGTCTCAGCGTAAAACGCCATCTACAGCGTTTTACGCTGAAACTCCAGTGACTTCCTGCTCTGATCCAGATGGACTAGAAGCGTGAAAAATAGATCCGCTGTGGACTTCAGAGAGGCGTTCAGCGGGGCGGGCTACCGGGAAGCGCTGCGGCGTCTGGAACGCTCTGACTGACTACAGCGAGCGCCATCCACTGCGCCGTTTACCCGTTCAGTGGGACTGTGGGGTAACAGGAAACGGAAATGATGGGCAGTCGGGGGGGTAGTCGTACGCAGTGAGCGGCGGTATTTGCTCCTCATCTTCCTCCTCTTCATCCCAGCCTTGGACGGAGACTCCTCCTTCACTCTGCCCTGACCGGACGCCTTGGAGGAACCCTGGGAGCTGAAGTGGGTGGGAACATGGCGCACTAGCCCTCCCTGGGATGCAAAGGTGGCGTTGCAGCCCCCGAGCACACACTGCAAGAAGCAGATAGAGAGGATGAGGGAGGCGGGGCAGGGGAGGAGCAGGAGGAGCAGAGGGAGGAGCAGGAGGAGCAGAGGGAGGAGCAGCAGGAGCAGAGGGAGGAGCAGCTTACCTTGAAGGGCTTGTCCCCGCTGTGGGACAGCATGTGTCTCTGCAGCCAGCTGTGGCTGGTGGACGGCGTGTTGTAGACCTTACAGCTCTTCCACAGACACACGAACACCTGGAGCACAGACACACCCATCAGAACCACCACCAACACCTGGACTGCTGCACACTGCCTGTCAGCAGCTGAGGCCAACAGTCACTACAGAAAGGACACACAAGGTCGGTAACCATGGAAACCATCACTGGCAGCTCAGAACCAAGGACCGGTCAGCTGGTCCAGGAGGTTAGATGAAGAATCAGAACCAGAAACCAGCAGGAAACACCAAACAGAACCGACCAGAACTAAAACTTTAAGGTGGACCGAGGGCAGAACCAAAGCTTTAAGGAGGACCGAGGGCAGAAC
>NW_015150641.1:490622-495251 GCF_000732505.1 Cyprinodon variegatus | reverse complement strand
GTTTTCTTGTGTTGGGGATGGGGGTGGGGGGGTGGGGGGTGGATGAGAGGGGTGTAGGGATGGGGGGGCTCGTGACCAATTTCATCTAAAAGAGGTAAACAGTAAAAAATGTTTAGATTAATCAGTTCTCACCATTAAATCATTTCCTTAGCGTTCCTCATTCCCCCCCCAATTAGCTTTTATTCAGGTAGTCTCTGGTATACAGTAACTCTTCTGCATGCACTTTTTCTACGTACTAAGTTAATTTGCTTAAATTGCAATTTTTGCTTTTGCAACTGAAAAGGAAAGTTTATTTTAGCCTATTGCTTATATCCATACTAAAGATAATCTACCATCATAAGACTTAATCAGAATGTATTCAATATTGGTAAACTAAACTTAAATTAATTTAGAAACAGTTTTTCTACAAATTGAACGACTGAATGAGGGACTCTATATCCATCAAGGATATAAGTGGCCCAACGAGAAAACAAGGAAAATGAGAATCAAACAGGAATTTGGTAAGCTTTTCAAACCTGTAATAAGGTTTTAATGAATTTATTTTTCAAGGTTGTGTTGATGACAGAAAATCCCATCTCAACATCTCTTTATAAGAAGTCACTCTCAGATGTGTCATCTGACATGTATGGCATGTTCTAATATACTTAGACATAACCCCCCTCAATAAGGCTGGGAAAAGTATTGCAGAATGTTGTTGTAAGTTTTTGGACTTGAAGATCCCAAAGGTTGGGAAGCCCTCAACCTTTGGCTGCAAAACTGCAAATCTCACAAAACCGGCAAGCACCAATAATTCATCCTTCAAAAGGTACAGCACCTACTTTGCAAAGCTTTGAATCAGAGGCTTTTTATAGAACTGACTCAGGGAGGGATCTACTCTTTGTTTTGCCAGGAAGCCACTGCAAGAAACAGGCAAAAGAGACATCTTGAGAGCTTCCAAAGAAACCTTACCTTCTCTGCCTCCCCATGCTCAAGGTAGAGACTGGACCGTAACTCAACACACCACAAAATTTGTGTCACTGCGCAGGCCGCAAAACCTCACAAAGATTTCCAGCACCAACATCTGACTTTCCTGTAATAGATTAAACTGTTACTAGTGGTGGAGGTGGCAGGTTTCATCTCCAGCTTGTCTCCTTGCAAGACCCTTGACAAGAATGACATACACTCCCTCAAAGGTAAGAGCTGAACGCACTTCCATGGTAACCTTTTCCTGAACCAACCTCCATTTTACCATTAATTTATGCATTGGAACTACTTTAGAAACACAGTCAGTCCCCTTTGCCTCATTAAAAATAGTCTCCAGTATTAGTTTGCTCAGAAAAAGGTAACAAATAGCTCACAATGTATAAATCAAAAGCTCCACTTTCTCTCATAGCTGTACCCTGAGTATCACTCCCTATTGGGAACATAGCCATCCAAAGCGAGATAAAATATCTGCCAGATCCAAACTGCACTTCCCTCTCATTTCCACCTGCATCAAAAGGGGAAAAGACTGAACAAACAGGTACTATCAACTGAGTATGGCCATTTCCAAAGTTTATAACAATCATGTTTACACTGCTCCAATTCCATTTGTAATAATGGGATATTTCATTTGAGTCAAATTATTCTTAAATATTCTGAATCTATTTTGAACCACAATAATCAGGTTATGACTTACTCCATCCTCCCACTTTACATGACCTGCAACATGAAATTTTCTGGTTCTCCTGTAACCAGAATAATCACAGGCACTGTACTCATTGCCACTCTTAGTGTGTGTTTAAGGCCCGTGGGTGAGTAGAATTTTTAATAACTTTTTTCCAATTAAAGGTATTGTGGAGGATGTTCTTTTTCAGGGCAGATCATTAAAATAAGTGGTCCTCCTAATTGTTAATCATTCTGGTTATATGTTCACGTAAGGGTGTCCTACTGTACCTATTCTATCCCCATTTTAACCTAACCCTATAGAATACAAAGATAAAATAACATCCCCTCTCACACACTCATGAGAAAACCAGCTGGACATATGAACTTTTCGTTCATATGTCCAGCAGCATGGGAAGCAGTCTTACCTTGTGCTCACTGAAATGAAACTGGGAGCATAAAAACAACTGGAAGTGAACCTACCAGAAGGATCTGGAAGCATGGCCTGCACCAACCAAACTTGACTTAAAATCTTTTACTTCCAGTCACTTCACTTAAAGCTGGTCAAGTTCCATCACAGACTGGATGCTGCTGCAAATCCTACTGCTGTTTAAAAGTTAAACTAACAGTAACCGGAGTGAAAATGTTAGACATTGGGTACTAGAGTCACAACGGTTCTGTCCCTCTGACTAAGCAGAAATCTCACTATGCCCCTGCTAGTATTCAGATGCAGTTTGTGGCAGATTCATATGGAATAAAAACCAGTAAAATATGAAAAACCTGTGACTGACCTGCAGCTCTGGATGTGTTCCTGAGAGAATGCCACATTAAAATCGGCCCCTAATAAATTCCAAAAGAAAATACGTTCTACGACTGATCAAGAGCTGGACACAGACAGCCAAAGAACGAATAAACAGTGAGGTCAACCGAAATGCTTTTTACAGTGATTGCTCACAGGCGTATGAAGAAAACAACACAAAATGGAACAACTAGTGGATCGGAGGGCTCGTCATGACCTCATCAGATTTTAGTTTTGGCATTTTAGTGAATGTTTTAGAGTAGTGAGTTCAGAGTAAATAAACATTGCCTGCAACAGGGAAGTAATTGAGAAGCTTTGTGAACAGAAAAATAATTAAAAATTATATATTTTATTTAACATGCCTTTCAGGACCCCCAAGGCCACTACAACAAAACAACCAAAAATACACCATATCACACCATATACACAATATCAGCTACAGTGGTATGCAGTATTAAACAGATGAGATCTTAGCCTTGATTTAATTTGAGATAAAAAGTCAATATTGCAAATTTCAGGTGGGAGTGACCTCTATAGTTTGGGAGAAGAAAGGGAGAAACCTCTGCTCCACACAGTGACGAGCCAGGCAGGAGGCTCAACAAGGTGGAAGGATGAGGAACATCTAAGGAGAAGGCGGTAGCAATCTGTAGGAGAAGTAGGGGGGAGTGAGATTATGGAGAACGCTGAAAGCAAACAGAAGGATTTTGAACTGAAATCTGACACTGACAGGAAGCCAGTAAAGCACCTGTTAGACTGGGTTGATGTGATGGAATGAAGGGGGATTTTGTAATTAAGCAAGCCACTGAATCCTGGACCAACTGAAGTATATGGAGAGATTTCTGAGGCCAAAAAGAAGAGGGTTGCAGTAATTGCTCTGAGAGATGACGAGGCTATGGACCGAAACAGAGTACAGGGAAAAAGAGGGATGCAGACACAGAATGTTTCATAGGTCTTGTGCTTGTAGAAGAACAAAAGCAAAAAAAAATGTTGCTTGTAGGTCAAACACTGTTAAAATATGTGTCCTTCCATTAGTCATGTTATTATGATGAAAAAAATTACTAAATTCTTCACGGTAAATTATTAAAGTTATTATACTATCATACTATATGTCATATACAATTACCAAAGGCCCGGATGGGTTCTTTGACCAGAGGTTGCCGTAAGCAGCTTTTGAGGGCCTGCATGTTTCAATATGTAAATAAATGGATAATTAGAAGGCTTCTAAGAAATCCACCAAAAACAAAAAAAAAAACATTCAAACTGGTTTTTTTGGAACAGAAATATACCTAAAAATTGTAGAACACCAAAGCAGCTAAGGCTCTAGATGAGAGGTTCATGTTGAAGCTGAGGATAAATGGGTTGATATCTGGGGAAAATTCTTTAGTTGTGGTTGAGTCAACTGACTGCAGTGGTGTAGCTACACAGTGCCTTTGTTTAAGACTCTTTGATGTTGAATGCTGTAGGGAATGTCTGTTTGTACTTATTCATTGTGTTGAATACACTTCATGTGGAACGTATCCATTTATTTAAGTAAAATAAGTCAAATGTAGAATTGTATTAACAGGCTGGTGGTGAGGAAAATGGAGCACGGGGCCCATGGCTTTTCTAAATGGGTAGCCTCTTGGGGGTGTCATGATCTGGCCTGTTTGCTCTCCCTTAATTAGTCATTCCTTTCACCTGTGGTTTTTCGCTCCCTGCCTCAATTATAATTTATTCCTCTCACCTGTTTCCTCTGGTTTATTATCAGTTTAGCCTGAGCATTCAGTGCCAGATCATTACTTGTCTTTCTGTTAGCCTGTCTGTTAGTATTGTTCCTTGGTTCGTGTCCTGGATCCTAGCAGCCAGTGGAAAGAGGGTTTTTGTGTTTGTCTCGTCTCCTGATCGTCCACTGTTCCTCCCCCGCGGAGTCCTCTGGGTTTTTGGCTCATTATGTGGGGAGGTTCAGTTTTTATCCAGTAAGCCTGGCTCCAGGGAGGAGACCAGTTTAAAGTCCTGCTTCAAGTTCAGGTTCCTACGTCCTGTCTCGGCTACCCTCTTCCACTGAGCCTGCCTGTCTGCACCTGATCCTGTCTGCTCCTGATCCTGTCTGCTCCTGTGCGTGACCACCCGGTCATGCTTCTGGTCCCAGTCAGACTCTGAACCCTCCTGGGAGCCTGTGGATGCCTGGAAGTCTGGATCCTGCCACCTGTTTCTGTTCCTGTCCTTTC
>NW_015150641.1:481851-490611 GCF_000732505.1 Cyprinodon variegatus | reverse complement strand
GCTTCCAGCATGACCTCTGGGACTGCAGCACTGGGACATTCTTGGTCTGGACTGTTAAACCAGTTGTTTTCATAGAACACTTTTGTAACCTGTCCGTATGATTTGAATGAGTTGAGTTTTTAAATTGCCTTGACATGGTTTGTTAATTGTTGTTATATAAATAAACTGAATTGAGTTAAATATACACAATACTGGTACCAAAACCTACAAAATAGTTAAAGCCGGGGTAATAGTTCACCTTACAGAAGGAGAAATACCCTAGGCATGTATTGCTCTAATGTAGTTGTAGAGATGAAATTTGTTAGAATGGCTCAAATGCCAGACTAAAATTTTGTATTTTTTACTTCTTCTATTTTGGTAATATTTATTCATTGCTATTCTATTCATAATTATTGCCAGAGAAGTATTTCAGATCCATAACTGTGATGCTGAGGGATCTCAGCCTGACTGGAAATGATAAAGCATGTGGTAAGTCAATCATGTAACCATTTTCCAAAAAATCACAAAAACTGTGAGTTTCAAAGGTTATTCATCTGCCTTTTAAGATTAATGTGCTGCTTTAGTGATGTATTAACCAAATTTAAAAATCACAGAATTACCCAGAAATTTAGCCATTCAATCATTTAGAGTTCCATTAAGTCTATGCATTGCATCAATATAATACTCAATAATATTCCACTGATATTAGGACAGCAAACTCTCAGCAGCTAGAGTTATGACTGCACTCAACATATAATATTATGATTTTAAATCTGACTTTAAACAGTCAAAGCCCTTAACAGCACTACGTTATTAAATCTTAAGGATATCAAAGCTCCATGTAATTATAACCGAGCAGTTTAATCTTTGTGGGGAGGATTATTGTGACTTCCCAACATTTAAGTGTTCTGGTTAGTGTGCTTTTTGCCATAGTTTCGGTCAATGAGGCATATATTTTATCCTTTTAATGATATCATGATAGCACAGAATTAAGTGTAGATCTTTTTTTATTAAAGCTAAGGGATGGTTCAATGAATCATGTTTTGACTATGTTGCTATAGACTTTCTTCAGAGAATCTTGATGATGCATTTAGCACCACATTAATACCCTCATTTTTTTTTTATCATTTCATATTTATACCATCATTACATAATGCTTAAAATAGATAGAAGATTATGCACAATATAGCTTATTAATGATTGAAGATCCTTGAGAATATATCTTTTGTACTTTGCTCAGTTTGAAAACTGCAACACTGTCTGAATTTCCTTTAAGAACCTTGTAGCTTATTCCAAAAATGCTGAGTACCACCAGACGTTAATTAGGCTGTAGTTCCTCTATGAAGTATAAAAGTCCTTAGAGAGCAATTTGGTGAATTGATTGTTAAAAAATTACATGCACCCATCAGCCATGAGATTGCAACATATCTTAATCTATGTCTTGTCATTAATTGAATCACAATTATTTGAAATTAGATTACATAAATTAGTAAATGTGAAAATTAAATAAATTTTTTAAAGAACAGAAGAGACTTCAATTTTCATGGATTATATTTATGGTTTGATGTGGTGGTCTTAATTGCTGCTTCATAGTTAAAATTAAAGGACAGAACAACTTGTGGGAAAATATTATTGTATCTTTTTTTATTAAAGTCACAGGTCATTTCGGCCAATTTATAGATATCTCCCCATAATGCAGACATCCTTTGGCTCACTGAAAGGATTCAGCACAAGCACCGACATTTCTTGTTCATTGTTGAGAGCACTGCTGTAGCCAACGAGCATTAGAGGATTTGGAGATGTTTACAAGTCTAAGCCTGGCGATATATTATTGGATGTTAGAACACAAGGAATCACCAATTTATGTGTGAACAACCTCCTCTGACAAGATGCTCTGCAGTTCTTATCCCTGAGTCTAATGCAGCTTTAAATTTACATACATGACATTATGGGTAAGATTGCTCTAAAATTATTAACTTTGCCTCAATGTATATCATCAACCACTGTTTTCTCCCATGGAAAATCTTTATTTAAACTTTACAGCATTAACCTCTTGAGCTTGGTGGGCCCAGTAACGGGCCCATCTGACACCTGCTCATGTTGATCTATTTATAGAAATGGCCAAAACACAGTCACATGGTGTTTCGCCTTTCACAATGGGGCTTTAAAATTTTTAAACCCTGTTTCAATATTATTTTTCACAAATCCTTTTAGTTTCATAGCTGCGTAAATAAATAAAATGAGATTTAAAATTCCACCTGACATGACTCTTTCGAGAGTAATGCAACAGCAGGTATTCATTTTTAGCCACACCCCTTAATGCAGTGTTTTTCAATCCTGGTCCTCAAGGTACCCTGCCCTGCATGTTTTAGATGTTTCCCAGCTTTCACACACCTGTTATCAATTGATAGCAGATTTTCAGGCTTTGCTGAACTGCAATTATCTGATTCAGGTGTGCTGAACCTCAGAAACATCCAAAACATGCAGAGCAGGGTGCCTTGAGGACCAGGATTGAAAAACACTGCCTTAATGCATCACTGGAAACTAGAGCCTCGGGTCTTTTCAAGGAGGTGTTCTGCAACGATTTCAGGTGATGTTACCTGCATGCGTTACATAAGCTTGCTGTTTTATTCTTATTTTCTATTCAGTTTGGTGACATACTGGTAAATTTCAATGAAACAACAGCTAAATCTTTTTTTTTTTTTTAAGTTTTTACGGCACTAGTGGCTCGTTTTTATGGATAGTAGGCTGACAGGAAAGGGGGTATGAGAGAGGGGGAGAGACACGCGGGAAAGGACCACAGGCCAGTTCGAACCCGGGTCGCCAGCGTTGAGGACTAAGGTCTCCATGCATGGGTCATATGCGCTAACCACTGCGTCACCAAAGCAGACACAACAGCTAAATCTTAGGAGAATAATGTAAATCCTTATATTTGTCTGACCAGATTTCCTTTTATGAATGGAAAAATTAATTTGGCACATTTTGGCCATATTTGGCACCACCTTGCCAAAATTAAATTTCTGCCTTGCACACTGCCCACTAAAACCTTTGTGGAATAAACATGCTTCAAGTTATTCAGTCCACATTTGCCTGAGATACAGTCAAGATGTAGATCTATAAAGTCTGAAGGTTCATCCAGAGGTTCAAATGGGCTGTCATTGTTTTTTTTTCAGTGATTATTTTGGAAAACATTTTGGCAAGGCTAAATATTTTTATATTTTTTCTTTGTTTAATAACCTATAAATCAGACATGGTGACATTTAAAATAGTGCTTCCTCCTCAAAAATATTCCTCAATGTCTTTCTGTCACACAAATAAAAGCACTTGTATTTCCAGTTTATTGTTTGGAAGCTGTACTTGCTTTAATACACGTTTATAATTTCAGGCAGAATTTTCTCCTAAGACCCTCTGGGCTAAAGGGGTTAATTGACCTACCAATGAATGCGAGCAGTTTAATGCGAGTAAAAGACAATGAATAAAAAAACAATTACTCAGTCAAGACCCAATAAATTTGCTTGGCATATTTTTACATCAGGTAAGATTCTTTCATAAGCAGTCTCTAAAAAATGACATGTGAAGGAAAGCTCTATGTTTACATCTTTAAGCTTTCTCTACTCAAATCTTTCCGGAAAAGAGATCACTAAGAACAGACACTTAAAATAACACTTTTTAAGGTTTATGTATTAAATTACTATGAGACATGACAGCAAATTTTGACAGCAATTATAACAGTCCTCAGACCAGATTGGCTCAAGGTTATAGATGGCACCATGCACGCTTCTTCAGAAAGTCGGCCCAGAATGCCAGTTAAAGAAGCATTTTATACATGTATAGTGTCACACCCTGCCACATCATCAATTCTCGCCTTATTACATCATACACGTTTGTACATGAGGAGACTTCACTGTCTCCAGCCTTATCAAAATATTACACAGTGATATATAAGATCAAGGACAACCCAAATGCACAGTGGCAGAGCTATCTGTTGCGAATAATCCACTCTATACATACAGTATGCTTCAATTTCATTCCCAAATTTTTGATACCTACATAATGAAGATGATAACTTTTTGTCCTGACAGAAGAAATGTCCTAATGAGATAAACTGCTTGGGAAAACATTGTCCTTGACACGTAACAGGCAGGCAATATTAAAGTTCACAAGCACATAGTCTAATAATAAAACTAATCTCAACGGATGCATAATTTTTTATCATTGATTACTTGGGGGTACATTTATCTTATGAGAAGGCTTTTATATAGTCCTTTATTTCCAATACAAAATTGCAAAACAATGGGAGTTTAGGTATAGATCTGCTGGTGTAACTGGAGAATAGTCAGTGTCATCAAAGTTATTTGAGAGTGCCTCAAAATTTCTTGCTGCATAATCCCAATTGCCCCTGTTGTTGCTGTCCACCTTGAATCATATAGTTGTGCGGCTCTGAGATTTGGCCATTTTTTTTTTAGCCAACTCATCCTTTAATAGAATGAAAACCAGGACAGAAATAATGCATAATTTCACAACCTTAAAGGGGCAATATTATTTTTTTCTTGCCATGACCAGGATGTCCATTTAACTTTTCTAACACACTCCCCAGAGTTATCAGCTTGCAGTACAAATAAAGAGGTGTTTATGTGCCAGTATGCACAGCCAAGTCCTGGGGCATAATTTTCTTGTTATTTTCTAAATGGGCCAGTTTTGTTATTATATTTATCTTTCTCTCAGCTCTTTATATCCTTCATCGTTTGCCAAAATCACTAGGCTGCTTTGCATACAGGCATTTTACAAGCCGCAGTTTGGTTTAGGTTACCTTAAAATCAGAATTCATTGGAACATAATAATACTGCAAGATTATTTACAAAATTTTATTATACAGTCGATATTTTGCTGTTAAAAAAATACAACACACTATCATTCTTCTATCATTCTTCTAAAACCTACTCACAGTGGATGAAATAAGTATTGAACATGCCACCATTTTTCTCAGTAAATACCTTTCTAGAGGTGCTATTGACATGACGTTATCACCAGATGTCAGTAACAATCCATCCAACCCCCACATACAAAGAAATTAAACCATACATGTAACAATTTAAGTTATGTACTAAAGTAAAATAGCACATGGAAAAAGTATTGAACACGCGTAGAAAGGGTTAAGAAAGGCCAGAAGCATTCTCACCCTGTTGTCTGGAAAAGTTAATCAGCTGGTTCAGCCCCAAAAAGAGATGGAGGAACTGGATTCAACAAGTCATCTCTATGTCCTGTATTTGTTCTGCTCAACTACTGAAACAGGTGAGTCCAATCTGCACAGGTTTGTTCACTCTACAGATTGGACTGACCTTGTTCAGTGTCTGGGCAGAACAATTACATGACATGGATATGACTTGTTGGCTCCAGATCCCCCGTGTCTGGTCACAAATGATGGCCTTTAAAAAGGTGTCTCTGTTAACACACAAGAAATATCTCATGATGGGTAAATGCAAAGAGCATGTCAAGACCTTTGCAACCTTTAATGATGGCATTGGTTACAGAAGGATTTCTAAACTTCTGAATGTTCCAGTGAGAACTGTTGGGGCCATAATCTGGAAGTGGAAATAACATAATTTCACCTTAAGTCGACCATGACCAGGTGCTCCTCACAAGATTACAGAGGAGTGAAAAAACTTATGAGAAGAGTTTTCCAAGAGTCAAAGAACACTTGTGGAGAGCTTTAGAGAGATCTGTAATTAGCATGTACAATTGTTTCAAAGAAAACAATAAGCAATGCACTTAACCACCATAGCCTGTATTCACGCTAACCACGCAAGACTCCTTTGCTGAATAAAAAGCATGATGAAGCTTGCTTAAAATTTGCTGCACAACTTTTAGACACGCCTCTGAAATACTGGGAGAGTATATTCTGGTCAGATGAGACCAAAACTGAACTCTGAATGCCTTGATACACATCATCTTTGGAGGTCAAAAGGCAATGCACATGGCCCCAAAAACACCATACCAACAATGAAGTTAGGTGGGAACATCATGGAGTGTGACTGTTTTCAGCATACTGTACTGGCAAACTTTAAATAGTTGAAGGGAGGATGAATGAAAAAATGTACAGAGACATTCTTGATAAAAATTTATTGCTATCTACCAGGATGATGAAGATAAAACATGGGTGGACATTTCAGCAAAACAATGACCCTAAACACACAGCCGAGGAAACTTGATTAGTTTCAAAGAAAGAAAATAAAGCTCCTAGAATGACCTAGTCAATCACCTGACTTGAATCCAACAGAAAATCTATGGAAAAAAAACTAAAGATCAGAGTTCATAGAAGAGGGTCATGAAACCTTCAAGATTTGTAGATAGAGTGGAAGAATGGGCCAAAATCAAACCTGAGCAATTCATTTAACTAATTTATCCATACAGTAGGCATCTTGAAGTTGTAATTGCAAACATAGGGTTTTATCCAAATTATTAGGTAAATGTCAATAATTGTGTTCAATTCTTTACCCAGTGCCATTCCACAATATTACACACAACTTAAGTGCTGGACCTCTATGGTTTGAGTTCTTTGAATGAGTGGATTGTATAGATTGTTACCGACATCTGATGAAAATGTCAGGTCAAAACCACCTCTAGAAATATATTTACTGAGAAAAATTGTGACGCGTTTAATACTTATTTCACCCGCTGTATGTCACTTAATTTACAATGAAAACAAATATTTAATATATGCATATCTTTAGTGACTCTCTTCTTTGTGAGTTTTATGCAACATATAATCCTTTGTGTGCTCTAAAATTTTTTTTTTTCAAGCACTACCTTAAGACCCAGTACCTTTGTCAAACACACAGTTAAATAATCTTGCACACATATTGTATATTGATTACATATTACTGACCACAAGGCACTGATCTAACAATGCAAGTGGGGTTTTATCAGCACAAACCTCTTTTTACTGTTTTTTTGTTCTTGATTCTTGATGGCAGACCTCTCTGACAGATACACTATTTTGGAAATGCAACTGCAGTTATGTAATACTTAAACGAGTATTAGTACTTCCAAAAAAGTTAAAATAAAAATCCACTGGACTTTTTTTCCAAGCTTAAAGACGTTTCACTTTTTCACTTCATCCAGGAAGTTTTTTCAATTCCAAATTCCAAATTTTCCAAATGGAAAAAGCCTCATAGATGGGAAGCAAAACTTCTTTAAATGTCTTCAAACTTGGAAACAAAGTCCAGTGGATTGTTATTTTAACTTTTTTGGAATGACTATGACCTGGATGACTGAGAATCTTTACCAGCATTAGTATTGCTATCAAATGAGGGTCTCTGTTTATTTTGTAATCTTTACTATTTAAAACAGATCAACTGCTTTGAAAAAAGTAAAATAAAATACCTTCTATGTCAATTTGGTAAATAATAATTTGTTCAAAATATTACAATACAATTTATCACATATACAATAAATTCGCTTGCTAGTTGTTGTTTACCACTTTACCCAATTTCATAAACTCGCTTTTTTTTTTTTTTTACTTAAACAGAATTTCTAAACAATGTGTATTGTGTTCTCCACCATACTGTTATATCAATGAAAGGGGAAGCAAATGTTAAGAGTAAATAAAAAAAAAAACACTTTTTAATTTTTATATTTCACTTTACTTATTTTTGTTACCAGTTTTTTTTAGAAAGTTCTGAAAAGCAAAATTACAGGGCATAGCATGTACAATGATTAAGTATAACATTATGACCGCTTGTCAAATCCTTTGCTGGTGGCCTGCATGTTTCTGTAAGGTATTATCAATGGAAGCATTCGATAAAAAATAATTTAAAAAAGAAATAAAATTTGTGGTTTCTTTCAGACATTTCCATCCATTTCATTGTAAAAAACAATACAAGGGACATCGACTTTAAACTGTAGAGGATCTATTACATCCTGTGTAGGAAACAGACGGAAAATCATGTTGGTTTGTCTCTACTGCTGAGGATCAATAAATTACTTTAGTGTTGAGCTTCGTGTTGCTGCATCTAGTTCATTTATGTTTCCGACTGTGAGCTCTTATGGGAAAAACAGAGCATTTGATATATAGAAAACAAAGGGATCCTCTGTGCTTTTAAACCACAGGGTATCTGACAGTGAAAAATGGTTGCATAGATAAATACTGGCACTCTGTGAGAGTTTATTTTGTGATGTGAATCTTGTACAATGTGGTACAATGATGACATTTTGCATTTTCATCTTATTGCCTGAGTGGTAGGAAATTTTAGACTTTTCTGTTTTCATATATTAATTTATATATTTACTCACTATAAAAGTTTTCACTCAGTCTGTTTCACCTGCAAGGCCACACAGTTCTCCTGCGTGAGGGTGTTTGTAGACCAGACATAGCTACTTCCCGAAAAAAACAGATTCTTTCTCAAGGATTATTCATAACATGTTACTGTTTAACCAAAGTGTCTAATTTATTTTGACTCTGACAACTTTCCATTATTGTGAGTAAGGGGAACACACTGTTTTATGTTGTAGTGTACAATTAATTTAAAAAAGAACTTTAGGCAAGGCTATCATTTTCTTTATTTAATCAAAGATATATCAGGAAAGTTATGATAGTGGTTTGTTAGAGAAAGAAGTGTTTTAAGGCTCTCTATTACAATGAATAATATCAATATTTATAATATGAAGCTTTCCTTGATTTGTTTCTGTTGTGTATTTTCAGGCTGAAATTACCGTATTTTCACGACCATAAGGCGCGCCGTACTAAAAGGCGCACTCTCAGTTATGTGTCCCATTTCTGTA
>NW_015150641.1:463474-480220 GCF_000732505.1 Cyprinodon variegatus | reverse complement strand
CACATTTTGAGGGAAAAAAAAGACGTTTAAGTGCGCCTTATAGTCGTGAAAATACGGTACTAAAATCCCTTGGATAATAAAGCTGAATATAGAAGTAATTTTTTTTCATTCACTTTCATTTAGATATACCCAAGCATTCACCTTAGTAGGGAGTTATGTCCACAGCTCTAAAACGTGATTTGTGAGAGGTGGTTTAAGGCAAACATTAAAACTATGTCACAGATTAAAAATAATGTACTGTATGAGTAAATAAAAAAAATGTTTCTTACTTTTACATTACATATTTTGACATCAGCTATTTTTATTTGGCCTTTTTTTTTGGGACCTTTTGTCCATTATATCATTGCAATGTCACTTACAGTACCCCAGTTTGTTGGAACACTACCTTTCAGTCCTAGTTTTTTTTTTTCCCTACTTTTTATTCACATTTATTTTTCTGAGGGGTTTACTTGTGCACTGTATACCTGGGGTTGCCTCCTAAAACATACCAAAATAACAATTCCCCTACTGCACATTTTTTATTTACTATTTGGAAAAAAAGAGAAAGCATTAGTTGGATAAAGACCAGATTTATTTTTCAGTTGGAGGATTTTGCCATATGCCTGGCAAAGTAGCCATTAGTGTTTCAGAGGGGGAGTTCAGCTGCAGAAATGCCAAACATGAGTTTCCTAGCTTTTGTTTCTGTGAAGCACAATACTTCACATACAGTATAAATATTCCAAACTGACCAACACTAAAAGCTGCTCTGGCGCGATGAATAAGAATCAGGTTCATAAGTGTTACCATAGTTGACAGTGATTATAGTGTTCCTTTAGAACACTTTCAGACACTAGTGAACAAAATATATTCACTTGACTAACTCGTTTGTTTTATGATACAATAAACATAATTAAATACCATTATTTATTTAATTCTTAACAGCACTATGTGTTTGAATACCAAAAAGACAGAAATCTAAATCAAAGGGGGAGATCACATTCATAAGAGTAATAGACTAAATGATTTTGAGATAAGGCTGAGTCAGCCTAGTATAAGGTGTTTGAATGAGAGATTTTATCTCTGACTTTGACGTATGAAGGTACTGAATTATCAACCACAGGGCCAAAAAAATAAACTTGGCCCCCAGTCTGCACAAAGTAAGAGGATATCTTGTCAACATTAAGATCTCAGTTTATTTTGCATTTAACATTTCTGTCCCGCTCAAAAAAAGAGATAAATGTGCATTGTTCCATTTTCAGATTTAAATTGAAAACTCTAAAATGTCTAGAATGAGTACAGTGTTTTCTAAAAAAAATAGAGAGGCAAAAAGAAATCTTGCCCTTGGCTACTTATTAAAATGTTATTTACTATGATCATCACTCAGAATTAAACTTAATTTTGAAACCTTTTGAGATGTTGTTTTAATGTCTTTGATATATCAAACATTTTACTCATTCTTTCATATGTTTTGCCCCTTTTCTTTTCTTCAGTAAGATCACCTATATTGTATGCTTTTGTTATTCTTTGTTTGGCTGTGGACATTCGGCACACCCTCCTTCCTCTTTTCCAGCTTAACTGCAGTCAATCTTTTTTTGAAAAAATTAGAATTCCCACATTAACCCTATATTTGGTGTATTGGGTTTTGGAGTAAATAGAAGAACTTTTTAAGTAGAATCATTTCAATGTAATTGTACTTTTTTAGTTTATTCCAAGCAGCAGATAATAGACAACTCTATGGCGACATGAGTGAAGTATAGAGGTTTTCGGTAATTAATGTTTGAACTGAATTATCTTCAATCTTTTTTCTGTTTATCCTCTTTTAGAGGTGCCACTGCTGTTTGTTATATGTTGTGGTTATATTTCAGCTTTTAAGTGAAGCTGCGTTGCTACTCTATTGAGTGCTAACAGCATTGTTCACTCACCATTTCACTGAATCTAAGGTTTCCTACTGATAAAATACGGGTCATTCATTTCTCCATATTGTGATCCTCATTCTTTTCATTTTTTGCAACTCAGAAATAAAAATAAAGAACCCCTGTTATATGAAGCTCCGTGTGCTGTATTACTGATCTGTAGTACCTTGCAGCTTTAGGAGACGTTTGCTGTGAGACTCCACTGTCTGGTGCTGTTGAACGACTCTATGTCTCTGAAATAGGCCTATATTTAAACCCCAGTAGCGTGATCAAATAGGGAGAGCAGTCAGTGGAACCCAAAGTCTTCCACTGCTGCTCATGGTGTAGGCAATTGTGTGTCACTTTACCTACAGTCTTTTTTTCCTGCAGTAGCCTTGATAGTTCATCATACTTTGTCAGCTTCTAGTTTTAAATCTCACGTTGTAATCGGTGCAATGATGCATTTTGATGTGCTTCCCCTCAGAAGAATTTTTCCATAGCTAGATGCAAACTATGCATTTTTCCCAAAGCACAAAAGTTCCACATCACAGCTCTTAGGATTTGCTGCTGCACTGCACAGTGAAGGAAAGAGTGTGAGACCTTGCAGGCAGAGCCTGTACAGGCTGCAAAGTAAGAGATACAGTCGATCCGTTTTAGTGATCAGTGACAAAAGGAGGTGATAGGCGATGATCACACATACTTTTTTATGAAAATCGGCCCACAACTTGTTAAGGTAATGGAAAAGCTTGAAAACTGGTCTGGAAGTCCTTGAAAAGTACTATATTTGACCATGAAAAAGGTGTATGAACCCTGTCTAATAATGTTACAAAAAAATGCCCATCTGCTTCAGCTTCATTAGTTGAAGCATCAAATTATTATCATCTTAGATATGTAGTCAGGGGCGAAGCATAGAGAGCTCTGTATAACCTCTGAAGTAGAATCTCCTAAAGAAGCTGGTAGGGTACAGATTTCTTTTCTTTGTCAGTGGGTGATTTAAACAGAAAATGCCATTTTTAGCAGTGGAGTTTTTGACAGTTTTGTTGCAAAAGGCTTACTTCTTCCTACAGGAATAATGTTTGCTGCCAGGCATCATAATTCTCACATGTAATGATACCCTTACTCATTAGCAACCACTACAGAACAAGGAAAGAGTGATTGTAGATGGAGTATATCTCCAACAGTGAAAAGAAGTAAACACAAATGAGTCTGTTGAAGAAGTGTAAAATTATAAATACTAACCGAACAGGTGTGTCAGTTGCAGGTAATGTTGAATGTTTGACTCGGACTAAACAAATACATTTTCATGTCAAAACGTATAAAATCAGAAATGAACTCAACTCCTGCTCATGAAAGAAAACTAGTTATGGAATGAAAGTAAATGACCCTGAAAGCAGAATGGCCTCTAAGAAACATTCTTTCTCTCATCTTGTGTCAATGTCTCCTCTGCTCTCGTTTGCACTGCAGCCAATGGATGGATTTTAAAGTATCTCCCTATTATCCATTTAAAATACAAACCATCTGTGTCACCATGTTCATGGCCGCTGAATGATTTGTTACATTATTTCATTTTACACATTTAAATAAGCCAAGGATAAAATAACTGTTATGAAAAAAGTTATGACGTATTGAACAAAGGCATTCTGAAAGCCATTAGAATTGTCTAAGGTCATCGGGTGAATGCAAAAGAAATGCACTTTATTGTAGCATTAAATATGCTGGGCCCATTCAGCTGCAGATACACCTAACACATAGATTTCCTCTTCAAAACACTCATGCTATCACAACAAAGATAAGGTTATTGGAAGCCCATTCTTCCTGTTCACCCTTCTATCCACTCTTTAAACATAACTTTACAAACCTTAACTCTTAATCAAGTAGGAAATCATTGTTAGACTCTTTGGATCAGAGCAGCTTTATTTCCCTCAAACATTTTGAAAGGTAAACCATTTAAACATCTTGTTTCCTTTTAAATTATTGCTCTCAAGTTTCGAGTTTTATTAATTAATCTGAATCTTAACTTAAATAATTCATTATGGAAACAGCTGGCCTTCCTTTTACCTCTAGGCTAAAAACTCAAGCCTGTTGGAACCTTATCTTTTAAAATACATCTGTAAGGAAATAAAGATACACAAATAGATTTAAATTCAGTCAAAAGTACAGTGAAGCCCTGTTTGACATCAACTAAACATGTTTCTGTCCTGTTTTATTAAAAACACCTTTGTGTCACACTTAATACAGCTTTAAGATATATCTGTTTGGTCCACACATAAAAAAGAAAAAAAAAAATTATGATGTTAAGCATTTCTATCTAAGGTAGACATCCGGTCTAGTCAATGATGTGTTCTGAGATGGCTGCAAAAAAAAAAAATAAAAAAATAGTTTTCAGCCAATCAGATTTGTTTTCTACTGAAGGCAAAGTGAAAAGTAATTAATCTTCCCTGAGGTCATTCAGAACAGTCAACAGCCTGCACTTACAGCCCCTTTGAAAGTCAGGGAACTCTAAAGCGCTTTACACTGCGTTCAGTCATTCACCCATTTACACACAGTCAATTAACATTGGGAGGGCTATTAGTGGAGATTAGTTAAAAAAAATTTTATTTGATCTTTTGCTTTTAAACCATTAAGATAAACCTCAACAAATAAAGTGACAGATTAATTATAAGTCTGCATTTTGAGTTATTGAGCTCCTGAACAAATCTGAAAGAGGCTGTCTCATCTCACACCTGATACCCACACAGCTGTATTTTAAATAATAGCTCAAACTAAAGGAATAAATCGAAGAACTGCCCACAAGATTGCAAGATTATAGACACTGTTACTTAACTCATTCACAGTAACCTACAGTATGCGGTCAGCTATTTACTTCACTGTTGCAGCGCCATAAAAAAAAAAAAATGGTGCATTTGTTACATTGATATATAATATAGATGATAATTTATAAAAACATGCATAAATAAACAAAAAATAAATACATGAATAAATAAAACAGCACAGGTATATACTTGATTCAGGTTTTTATTTATGTATTAGTTCCAAATAGGTGTTGACATTGGGGGCTTAAAGTTAATGAAAACAAAAACTTAAAAAAGAAAAAAATATGAACTGAGTGAATGGAAAAGGAACTCCAGGCAGGGCCAGGGGTCCTGTCATCTGGTTAAATGGTAAAAAATGAACAATTCAGATCAGGGCTTTGTTCTAACCTCACAGAACACACAACAAATTAAGCATTTGGCCAGCCGCCCTGCACGAGGATGTCATCAAAAGGGAATAAACACAATGCAAACAATGGTGGTGTTGTTCCTCTTCTCACTGTGAACTGCTGAACTGACCATTGCCACAGGAAAACAAAAAAAAAAACACAGATTACATTAATGTTGACTCGCAAGATACTCTTGTGTAAGCTCGGCCATAATGAGTCATTTCTCCCTCTAAGTATATCCATAAATCTTGTATATTGACTTAAGGAATGATTGCTAATTTGATAATTTTTTTTTATCTTTATCTAAACCCTAAAAGCAGCATAAACCATGGATTCTATTTTTCTATGAAAAACTACATTTGAAGAATAGATCATTGCCATTTTTCATTATTATTTTTTCCATTTTCTCTCACCATAACTGTTTCTTTTCCAGTCAAATATATTGCACTTTCTGATGTTGAAGAGGCTATAAAATGTATGTAGCAGTCTCTCCTATTGAGTATTTTCTAAGTGCTAGTTCTAATTTGCATTTATCTCTTTATATGGTTCAGAATTATTTGATCTGTATGGTGTCAACCAGTGTTTTTTCTTTTTTTTTTTCGTTAAACACATTATCTCTGTTTTGTAATTACTATGTGATTGGGTGCATATTTTAAAGAACCTATGACAAATATGTATGCAGGAATATACCTTCACACACTTTTGCTTATGTTCCTTCACCATCAGTTGCAGTGTAGTAATCTAATAAAATACTGCAGCCTTTCCTTTTATGCATTTGATAAATATGACATACAAAATTGTATCTTCTACCATTGATGAATTTGGACATGTCAAAACAAATAGAAGCTATAGCTTGTTTAATTTATTCTACATATTCAATGTCCACATAGACATAGATAAAAACACAACAGACAACTTGATGATAGATTTACAAACCAACTTTTTCCACAAAGACATCGGGTAGCGTAACGCAAAGGATATGAAACTATTACAATAAGTAATTGTGGAAGGTCCAGATGACACATAAACTGCCTGAAATGTTACACCATTGTACACAGCAAAACACTGATACTGGACAGGTTCATTAAACAGAGTTCTCAAGGAGACATTATAACAACCTTAAGTTTCTGCATATATATCTTTTTTAAATTGACACCTCAAATGGTCTGTACACTGAGCAATCCGAGCCATATCACAGAGCTGCTTCTGATGTTTTTACTCATACAAGTACTTTTTATTGATATATTAAACTTTGGCCAGAGAAAAAGATGTTTGAAAACAAAATTCTTTTTCACCTTTAGTTCTCGATATTAACACAACCCTAACCCATAGTCAGCAGACGCTCACCAACTTATGACAGCCAAGGCTGCTGGGAAACAGAACTGACAAATTGTAAACATAAATTACAAAATTATCCAAAGGTTCATACATCCTGTTTTGCAGTTGTTTAGTATGTAACCATACATATGTAATCTTCTTTCCCCATCCTTATGTGTCTCTTTGTAATCTACCTTAAAATGCCATTTAAATATTCCCTCCTTACCTTTTACAGATCTCTACTGCCTGCCTGATATCTGGAAACAGATCGCCTCTCCAACTTCCGACAACGTATCTTTGCTTGAATTCTAGGGTAAGCATATCTACATCTGGCTTCTTCTGACTCCGAATTTGACTGTGAGATATTTCCACATCTGTGATGTCTCTGGTATAACACTGCAGAGACTAAAGAGGAGTGCTGAAAGGTTCCTCTGCACTTTCCCTTTCCACAAGATCAAGCTGCTCCCCTTGGATCCCAGCCTTCCACTCACTCTCTGACATCACCAAAGCTGCTGCTTCCTCACCAGCTTCTCTGCACTGCAGGTTAGAGAAACTGATTATTCCTCCTCTAGATTGTTCAAGTCCCCGACCAACCACCCGTCCACTCCATAGAGCTACTACTGTCAGAAGGCTCAGAACATAGGACCCAGAATTCAGTGGAGAGAGACAGTGATATATTCAAAAGAGAGTTTATTGAAATAGTGTGCATTTGCTTGTCTGCTGTGGTGGGAAACTGGAAACTCTGGCAAAATTCCGTCTGTGCCCAAAAGAAGGAGTGTTGTCCAGAGAAGTGAAACTCTGTTGCTTTTTACCAGAGATCTAGAAGAGAAGAGGAGCAGCATCCTTCAGCAGCCAGAGCGCGCGTAGGAGCTGAAAGATCCAGTAGTGTAATCCAAGCCATGGTCAGAAGACAGATCCAAGGTCAGCAGCAGGCAGAATCAAGGTAGCAGTCCAGAAAACACAGAACAGGCAAACAAAGCAAACAGGGGCGGTCGAAAACTCAGAAGTCCAAGGGCAGAAAAAGATGACATAGACTTAGACAACTTTTATCGTAATTTTGTATACACAGAGTGTATACAAAACAAAATTTCATTTTGTACAGCTTTGATGACATTTCCATTTCTTAAAGTGCAGCAGTGACCAAATGTAAACAGTGTGGGAGAAAAAACATGGTGCAAATATGCAGTGTTTTGATGTCGTCAGTTTGATGCAGAGTCTGCGGCATGATTTAGAATTTTTCAACAGTTAAGCTGTCTGATGGCGGTGAGGAAGAAGCTGTTTTGGATACTGCTGGACCTGCATTGAATGCTGCGAAGCCTCTTCCCAGTTGGTGGGGTAGTGAGGGGTCATTGACAGGCAGCGCTGGGATGAAATGTCTTTTATGGAGGAAAGAGAGCGCCAAGGATCTTGTCTGCAGTTCTCACCACTCTTCTCACTTTCTTCCAGTCTGCAGCATTGCAGCCTCCACACCACACAGTGAGACAGCTGGTCAGAAAGCTCTCTATTGTGCTTCTGAAGAAGGTTGTGAGGATGAGAGGGGGCAGGTGGGCTCTCCTGATCCTGCTCAGGAAGTACATGTGTTCCTCTCTGTAGTCCTGGTCGTTGTCGTCTCTGATGAGGACCACCACTGTGGTGTCATCTGTAAACTTCACAATGTGATTAGTGGTGAACCTGGGGACGCAGTCATGTGAACAGCAGATGAAATTATCTGATCTGTTCTAATCTGCTCAGCAAGCACTTCAGGATACAGCAGAACTAATCACAGAGAATGCTAGACTTAGTCTAGCATTCCCTGTGAATGCAGAAATAAAAATAAAGAACCCCTGTTATATGAAACTAATGAGCAGAGGGCGGAGCAAAGCAGAGGAGAGCAACAAGGGGGGAAAAAAACAGCCTAAAGGTGCCAAGATCATTACAGCTACTAGGGATCTGTTTCCCAAACATTATACCTGACTCTAATTTAATAACCATGGTTTCATATAAAAGTTGTCTGTCTTGCGACCAAAGTTCTAGGACTTCTGAGAAAACTTTTACATGTTACTACATAAGGCAGACGCTCTGCCTGGGTTACCAAAGAGTCTTTCACCTTTAAGTGGCTTTGAATGGCAATCTGATCTATTTAATAAAGAATTAGGCTGGCAATCAGTGCTGGGATTGATGTTGTTACATAATAACGAAATTAGTAACAGGGTTAGTTTTTCCTCAAAAAAATCTAATTACTTCTAACACGCTGGTGCATATTTTACGTTACTTGTAATGCAGGATGATACTACAACTTGATCAATCCATACAACTTTTTATCTTTGCTGCTGGAAGATTTTTACTGCAGGGATGAGCAGGGGGTTGAGACAAGCATAGGTGATGCCAGTTAGTTGAGTGGAAGTAAGATGGAGGCATACTTGACAACAATTGGCTTAGAAGAAGTAGTGTGGGTGAATTTTCCTCATGCCTTAAACACAGGTTGAGAGGAGAAACGATGGTGCAGAGTGACGGATTCACTGACAGCGTTCCTAAAGAAAAGCTGTAACTGAAGTCAGAGGCTAAATGCTCCTGTGATTTGCTCATTATGTGTGGGAACAAAGACTTTATATTTGCTAGTTAGAAGTATCTGTAATCTTAGAGAAGCTCCTCACATCAGTTAACACTGACAGATTACTGCCTTTATTCAACACATCTTCCTCACTTTTTGATCGTTATAATGTATTCACTCATATGGTTTACTTATTACCTATTAATTATTTTTACAGATGGAAGTTATAACTTAAAAATAAAAAAGAGAAATACAACAAAGCTGAGGCACCTATGGCCTCTGATAGGGTTTTTCAGACTTAACGGTATAGTGGAGGATTTTCAGGAATTTTTGAAAAGACCCTTCCTCTCCACTTTTTTAAAAAACATGCACATGCACAACCCTGTATCCGCAAGAGGGGACGCCTAGTAAATGTGTGCGAGAGCATGCACAAACCCAAAAGTTGCTATTTGCATCGCTCATACAAGCTTACTTTCCAAAAGAAGATTTACAATTTTTTCACTATGTCAAACTTACAACTGGTAAGTGAAAATAGGGCTGAGCACGTAGGACGGCCTTATGTAAACATATCACCAGAATGATTGACAATAAGAAGTACCACTTATTTTGATGATTCACTCAGAAAAAGAACATCCTCCATTATAGCCTTTATTCAGTCTGATAAAAAAGATAATATCTGAATGTGTTGAATTTCCCATTTACCGGTAATTTGAAGAACTTGTTTATCTTGGAAATACATTAGAATCAGAATCGGAAGAACATTTATTGCAAAGACATACTACATACAGTATTTATGAGAAATCTCTTTTGATGAAAGTGTTCTACAAACACACAAATAAAGCATATGTTACAATTTAGAGTTAAAAAAGGTGCAAGTTATAGAGGAATGTTATGAGAGAAGAATAGTGCACCATTTTGCAGAAGAAGACCACCATTGCCGATAAAACAATATGAAATTAGATTAAATGATTTATACTCAAGCAGAATAAGGGTTTGCAATACCATTGCCATTCATTTAACTAGGTTGCTGTGTGACCAAAACGTTTTATTCTTTAGAAATAATTTAGAAATAACACTTTACACATTAGCAGCCTTTTGATTGGCATCAGGGAACACAAACACAAGGTCAAGCAAAACACTTTATATTTTAAGTAAATGGGTAAAACAATCTGCTTACAAATATGTGATTGTATAACTTAGATATGTGTACTTCCTGCAGTACATAGTTTCTGATTATTAAGAAATTCATAGAGGACCAATAGTCTCAAAAAATATATATCTATATATATTCCGACATAAAGTATGTATAAGACACAGCCATGGGATGAGATCCAAACAGCAGGCTGCAGCATAGATTAAGATGATATATACTGCAACACAAATGTGCTTGGATCAGTTCCAAACAAAGATTTAGACTGCTCTCCTGTATGTCATAGACAAAATCAGGATACAAAACAACTCCTTATATAGTTTTGCATTTTAAATGTGCAAAATAATTTGCTATATAAATATATATTTTTAAATTCAAATAGTGAGTTTGGTGCTTTGTGAAGTTTATCATTCTCGTTTATGAACACTTCTATCAGCTAAATATGAACTTTTTTCCTACAGCATTGAACATTTAAAGATTAAAAGTAAATCAGTGATTTCTCATGCCTTTGTTTTAATTTTGTAATTCTTCTGTTTCTGTAGTTGAGTGTAAAGCCTGCATCTTTTAACCCATTTAACCCACATCTTTTGACCCATTTTTCTTTTAATCAGTATTTTGTTTTAATAGATTGCTCCTATTGTTCTATTAAACTCTTTGAATTGCGGTGTTGACACCGACTGAAGTCCTCATTTGAAATGGTAACAAATCATGCAAAATAGTATTTTCATTCTCCATGAAAGAAATGCAAAAATAATAATACATTTTTAATGCCACTCTGGTTGTTAAAAATGTTTAATTTACACTTTTGATTTGACTATTAAAGAAATTGAGGAAACTTCTACATACTATCATTTTTAACCAACTATGTATAGCTGCAAAAGTTCAAAACTAATACGAAAAAAATTAGGAACTGAACTGCTGGAGCATGGCTTTTTCCGCATTCATGTTCACATACATTTTGTTTTTGTGCTTACCTCCAGTGAGAATGATCTTATTATGTCATTCACATTCATATCACATACAAAAATAATCACTGAGGTATGTGTTAGTGAAATGTTTTAATGAAGAAAGCTGCTGCAGGTGTATGTGTTGAATAAAGGTCTGGATGCAGGGTTGTAAATTAGAAGGTAGTGAACTCTTTCACCTATCCTTATGCAGTAATTTGAGATGTGTAGTTGGGTATGGTGATGCTTCTCATTATGTTCTTATCTTTCAGTTTATCCCACAGGTGTTTTATCAACATCTCAATATTCATGGGGCATTTTAAAGTTCCACAGGCATTTGAAATCGATGCTCTATCATACTTAATAAAAGCACCTGAGGTGCTTTTCCATACATAAGTAATTTGTTTCACATTGGATCCAGCTGATTTTTTTGTTTCAGAAAAAGGCTCAATATTATCTGAATTATTCATCTAAAAAAATCTCTTTATAAACTGGACATGTTTACAAAGGTTATCCTATTTCAGAAGCTTATTTTTGACATGCCTCCAAAGCAACCTTTGGGTATGTGGGAGGCTGGATTAATGATGCCAAGCTGCCAATCAATGCTCCAGTGCTCCAATAGGGATTGGACATAAAGAGGTTTTTTAATCACTTAACCCATTATAAGTACTAGTCAGATCAACATTGCACCCAGTGGTCAAAGAAAGGGTTTCATATATATACTCCAGACTAACAAGTGGTAAACTATTAATTAGAAGTCCTTTTAAGTGTGAAAAAATTTAAAATGCATGTAACAAAGTAAATAAAATTCCTTTTATTACATTAATTATGAACCAGTCACTTGGAGCCAACAATCTTGCAGTTTTTTTAGTTTCTGATCTGTTTTTGTTTTTTCTTACCTAATAAAATAAAAATTTCATGTATGGAAAAAAGAAAAACAATGTAGGAGCATACAATATTTATTCATATAGGGATTATTTCAGCTTTAACAGGAGAAGCAATAAAATTGTTGAGTGTTACATTAAAGTCATGAAACACGGAAGTTGCAGCCTTGATCGTATACAAAGCAAGTACCATCTTTCTATGTGCAGATAAAGGATTTAATGACACTCTTACAAGAGTATTGAGACTGTCTGCCCTTGTCTGTCTTTGTTTTCCCCATAAGTTTTGGTACATGTACACATTTAACAGTTGCCAATGCAAAACAAATACAGCACTTCTCCTGGGTACAGCCATACCAAACACATACTACACATCAGCAAACCCATTAATCACGTGCAACAGCACAAGAAAGTGCTGGAATATATAAAAAGCACTGATCACAGAAATATACACATTTAAAATAAGGTTTGTTTTTTGTTTGCTTTTTGGTTGTTTTGGACTTTGCATTATTCATGTGTTTGCAGCAGGTTTCCCCAATTATGGAGGATCTAGCTGCTTCCTGCAGCGTTGAACTTGTTGGCCACAGTGGGACCTAATGCAAAAAAAATCTAATAAAATAGTGACACCAAAACAAAACAGATAAGACTCCCAGCTAACAATGCACTTTATGTTATGAAAAGGTTATGATAAAGAAAGGAACACCAAGCCTTTGGTGTACCACTCCAAAGCTTGTCCTGTTTGTGACAAATGAGAAGATTTTATCTTAAATTTATGGAACAGATTATTAATATGACTGATTTCTTTTACTGAACCAAGGAAAAGTTTACAGAAAAAAAAATCTAATCCCAATGTTGGCAACACACATTGTTACAGATAGAGTTAAAAGACAGATGACCCCCACCCAAACATGATTGTTTTGGCCATTTCATATGGACCTCCCTTTTCTTATTAGTAGAGCCTTCTGAGAACGAAGAGATTACTGTTTTGTTTTTATGTCCCATGGGCACCAAAATCGAGAAAAGGGGAAAGGATCCTAGGGGGCCCATGAATGAAAGGTGCCCAGAGAGGTACTAATATAATTCTAATACTGGCAAATTAATATGGCAGTATTAAATTTCAATTACACATTCATGGTTTTTATAACGTATTGGTAAAGCTAACTTGATTTGTTTTTTGACCCATTTCTTATTGCCCACTACCTTTTCTATCCATGTAAAATTGTTTAGTCCTCGACCTGCTCCGACTCCATCAGAAAATATGTAGAGAAAATTCAGGATTTGTATACTTCACTCTAGTTTTAGGTAATGCAGGCAAACATTAAAAAAACAAAACAAACTGTTTCGATCAGACATATCAGTTTCAGCCTCTGTCAAACCCCCAACCCATTTTCCTGAAATCAGAAGACTGATTTCCAACAACCACACACACACACACACACACACACACACACACACACAAATGGGCACACATATATCTGTGTGCCTGTGTGTGACCATATACATATTTTATTCAGTTCATACAATATTCCATATAATTTTGCTTGTGAAATCCTGCTTTTTTTGTTTCTATGTGAGTCTAATTTACTTATTTTACATCTGCTGATTTCATTTTATTATTGTTTACTTGTTGCATAATGTTTAATAGACAATAATGTTCAAGTTGCAATGAATCACAAAGGGCATTTTGTTTGTTTGTTTTTTCTTTTTTTTGCTGATTTTTTTTTATTTCTCCACATATTATATGATTCCCTATTAATAGAACAATATGTGTTTAACCTTTTATTTGCAGGTAATTAAGTTTAAGAGAAATATATATCTCATTATTTAAATAAAACAAAGGGGTTTTAGATGATAGGGCATTAGTCTTGAACAAATAATGTAATCTAAAATATTTGTACTGCTAACTTTTCATCTTCCTGAACTAGCCTTCTTATTCTGTTCAGACATCAACAAGGCAATTGTTTCTCTTTTTTGGGGGGTGATTCTCTGTAAACCACAGTTATGATGGACAGGATAAAAAATACTCTATATATTTTACATAAAGTTGCTTAATTTGAACCGCAGCAAGTTGTCTTCAACACATCTAGATTTATAAATGCATTAAGATGCTGCTATGCAAGAGTACCCAATAAAGTGGTAATTAAGTGGAACTACCAATAGGTAAGGTTGTATATTCACAAAGGATCATAAGAATAAACATGTCGCCATGTGATGTAGTTTTAAGAAAAGCTTTTGAATTCTGCGAATGCTGGGATTTTTCTTTCAGTGTTTCACCAGTATATAACATCTTCAACAAAGATGTTGGACACTAAGAGAGCTCTTAAGGTAAAAATAAACTATTATGATGTGTGAGTAGGAATCTTAGTATGCCTAATAGTTGGTCCAAGCATAACATATGGTGAAAAGACTGAGAGAAAGGAACAATCTTCTCCATTGAAAGAACAAAATTTAATTAACAAGACATTAGTGGCTTGTGTGGGGATCACGTTTGGGGTTGACCTCCTCACCCAGTGTAGTCAAGTTAATGAGCACTTAAATATCTACGCAATTATTTGTATGCAGATAAAATAAAAAATCAAAGCAATAAAAATTAAATTTCATCCATTTGGCCTTTCTTATCTTCAAATAGCCTACCTGACACACAATCCTAGATACATTCTAGTTAATGATAGTACTGGCTCCTGCTCATTTGAGTTCAGACTGCTAGAAGATGTCCACATGATTGCTGCAAGAAATTTTGTTACCTCTATGAGCTCACCTTGTCTCAAATTCTCAGTCTCACACCCTTCCTTGACTTCAGCATCTGATTCAGAACTCACTATATCTATAAGAATAAATAACTGGTATTAACCTCTTAACATACAAATAACCCACATTTTTAGAGCAACTCACTTTGTATTTTTAGAGCCTGCTAAAAATAATGTAAGGGTCATGTATTTCCTCATTATCTTGATTTAAGGATGTCAACCAAATAGTCATAATGGTAAGCATCCACAAAAGGGAACAAAGTCCTCCTTGATTACTTAAACAACAATCTCACCTTGTCTTTGCTCATCTTCAGAAGAGCCACCAGGACTGGCTACTACTGCTCCAGCTGCTGACGCTGATACAGTGCCAATTTTAGTTTCTGAAACTGGTTAATGTTAACTGCTAAGGTTAGCTGGTGCATAATAGTCTTTATACTTACAGCAGCAAGCAGCCTGGCTTGCAACTAAGTTAAACAGCTACTCTAGATGAACAGATGACAGATAACTTTAACAATAACTTGAAGTTATCATATATACTTTAAATAATACTCTAAAAAAATTATGACACCAGTTAATTGGAGGGCCAGACTCATTAAAGGTAAAAACATAAAAGTATTTGGTATCCATGCGCCCCTCTTCCTATGAGGACCATGGGTAGTCAGGTCAACTAACCCCCCTCCCCCCACCATCCATTAACTGGTCTGGTAGACTAGCGGGGTGGTTCCCGTTCATAAGAAGGGGAAACAGAGAGTGTGTGTCAACTATAGAGTAATCACACTTCTCAGCCTCCTTTTTTAGGCCTATCACAGGGTACTGCAGGGGAAAGTCTGGTTGAAGCTTCAGCTTCAGGAGGAGCAGTGTGGTGTTCGTTCCACCTATGGAACATTGGACTCACTCTACTTTCTCTGCAGGGTGCTCAATGGTACACAACGGTGTTTGCTCGACTAGTTCACATATGTCTGGTGGACATTTAGAAGACCGGTTTAACTGTGTCGCTTGTGGCGCTCTGTGGGGAGCACTCCAGGAATACATAGTTGGGAGTCTTTTACCAGGGGCCATCCGGTCTCTGTACAAGTGGAGCAGGAGTTCGGTCCACATCACCTGCTCTAAGTTGAACTTGTCCCCTGTGTCCAGCAGAGCTGCCCTCTGTCATCGGTCCTGTTCAAAAAGGATTTCCGGACACGGCCAAAGGCCGGAGGGTGTCTGGTTTGGGGACATGTGAATTTCAACCCTGCTCTGTGCAGATGACAATATTCTGCTGGGTCCCTCCTGCCAAGACCTACAGCACGCATTAAGGCATTTTGCAAAAAGTGCTTGCAAACCAGCTTTCTCCACAGGGTGGCCTGGCACTCCCTCCCTTAGAGATAGGGGGAAGAGCTCAGTAATCCAGGAGAGGCTTTAAGAAGAGCCGTTTCTCCTTCACATGGACGGAGTCAGCTGAGGTGGCTTGGACATCTTATTCAGAGGCCCCCTGGGCATTTCTCTTGGAATGTCTTCCAGGCACGTCACATCAGGAGGATACCCAGGATGGGACACCCGTGGAGGGGCTATTTCTCTGGCTGGGCTGGGAGCACCTCAGGCTTCTAGGAGCAGAGCTGGAGGTCTGCTGAGGGGGGAACTCTGGGAGTCTCTTCTGAGACTGGTCCCAGATAAAGTGCAAGACAACAAGTACTGATTCATATAATACACACTAGGCTAGAAAAAAACAAACATTATTGCATTTGATCAATTACCTCATCAGAAATTTACTAACACACCATTATTACACTTTAGAGTTAAAAATTTGTAATTAAACCTATTAGTACTGCAATTAACTTTTTTTAATCATTTCTGCCTTCTTCTTTGTGCTATTTTGATATAATTTTTAGTGAAGATTAGAATATTGATTCACCAGGAAATTATCTAAAGGGCACTCTGCCTGTTTTCTTTTTGTTTTTTCTTGCTTATTGTACTTTCAAACCCCTCTGTACCTTGTCTACACTCTGTTCATCGTCTGCATCTAATCAAGAGATGCCTCCTAGTATTGCTCCTGCAGCAATCGTTTCTGCTTTTGACAGCAATGCTGTCCTGGAAAGTCAATTACAAAATCATTATGATCCATGCTTAT
>NW_015150641.1:426781-463376 GCF_000732505.1 Cyprinodon variegatus | reverse complement strand
TATATATATATATATACCGAATGGTAATGGCAAAAATAAATTAAATGGTGAGTTTAAAAACTGAGCAAATTATACTTGGCTTGAGCTAAAATATTAAGCTTTGAAAGTATTTGCTATTCAGCTTAAAGAAACAGTTTAGACTACGTAATAACTCAAGAGTTGATTTGTCATACCAGTGCAGAGTTTAATCATTCAGGGCATGAATCTATGTGGGAGTAGTCAGAAAGAGACTATTTCTGACCAGAAAACTTGCTGGGAATTTGCCAGAGGACATCTGATAAATACCAGGACCTTGGGGAGTATTTTATTTTCATGAATCCATGGTACAGCTAAGCATTTGGAGTTAATGCAACACACCATTTGTACAGAACCCCAAAAACTGAACATTATCTTCAACAATTATAGATAGATATGACAGAACTCACCTATTTGGGAAGTTTTTCTGAGAAAAATTGTCAGAAATCAAGAAGAAGAAAGAGTTGCTGATAAAATTAAAATAGAACACTGAAATATCAAAATAAGAATAAACCGTTTCTGGTACATTACATTTCAAAAATTGGAGTAAAGCTCAGCAGCAGAAAAACCATACCTGGGGGAGTACCGTAGTAAACTCCACGCAAGTTTGTTTCTTGATCCATAATACCATGTCTAAAGTTTGCTATAATGGGATCTCCTTTGTGTCACAAAGATATTTGTTTCAGGACCAAGTAAAATAGTTAATAGATAAATTACAGTCAGAGCTGTGACAACCTAGAAATCATATTTTGGTTTGACAACAAAATATCAAAAAGCAACTATAAAGCAAACAAGGGGATTTTTATTACATTTTAAAAATAAACACTTATTGTATGGCTGAAATATTCCTGCTGAATAATATGTGAATATATAGTCTTGGGAATATAGTACACAAGTTGGATTATTAATTCTTGTTTTGCTTCCCAGATATTTTACAATTAACATTTTGAACCTTTAAAGGAATACGCATACTATTTTGCTATAAAAACAACAAGATAAATCTATTATTTCGTTTCATTCCAATTTCTGGAAAAATGTCAAAGTGACTGGAACCTCGAGGCACTGTTTTGAGAACTGGGCAAGTAATTAAGTTAGAAAAAACATAGCTGGGAAATCTATCTGGGGTAATATGGTGAGAATGCTGCAAGGCATAAAGTTGCATATACACACAAAAAAAAAGCTGAGATGCTTACAAATCCTACGCATCACCTTCATATTACAAATTACAGGACATGAAGCGTTGTGGAAACGATAACTGTAGAAGACCCAAAAAGAAAATATCCAGTAAAACTCAACTTGATCAAAAACTATCTGCTGTTATTTAGTGCAATTTCCGAAAGCTCTTTTACTCGGATATTAATATTCAACAGTTGAAATAGAATAAGCCTAGACTCATTAAGAATGTCAAAATTCTTAGGCAAACAGCTATTTCAACAAAAACAAACAGTATCACTGACTGGAATTACAAGCAACAGAAAACTTCCCAAACAATCACGAGTGGGGTCAGGGGTGAGGAGATTGCACAAACAGCTTCCCTGACCCAAATTTATTGCCTTTATTTGGCATAGCCACACTCACACACTATAACTTTGTGCTTTTAAAACTAGGACAGTGAAGAAAGATGTTCTTCTCTAGAGTGAAACCTCTTTGTGAAAGAAAGTTCTGAGACATGTTTCTACAAAATTAAATTAAATTGGTTTTAACTGGCTTTCATTGAACATTTAAAGATCCAGTTTATGAATTGTGTCATTATTCACTATGCAAGCTACAGTTTACTACTAAATAATACCATTAACTTTACCAGTTCGGCTCAACATCGTTACATAAATATATACCAAACATTTTAACACAATATAAGATTGCTTTGGATCTGTGTTATTATTTTATCATAATATTCCAAAACTAGATCTATCATTAGAAATGTTGTGTTTGTACCATCAAATGTGATTAATGAAATGTTACTTACACTGGATGCATCAGTTGGAGATTGGGATTATATCCAACTGTCTACCCTATTAATGTGTATTTCTGCTGGGCAATAAATGTGTCAAAGTATTGTTGCTGGATCCATGTTTTTCAGGATTTCAGCAGTCAGACTTACATCACCTGTTTTAACTGACTGGCCTTTTAAAACAGCACAAAAGAAATGTGATATTATCGAAATACAACAATTTGTTTGTAGGTGTTAACAGTCTAGTGTTCTACAGCTGAAGAGCATCTGTATTTCTAGGTTACTTTGGTTGAGCCTGCTGGCTGCATCATTCCACACCTTCTGCTTAATCTGACCATTGCTTGTGTTGTCAGTCAGGCTATAGCCAGGCTGGTCATTTAGCCTAAGAACTCGGTGTCACGTTAAAAATGGTTCAGTAGAGAGTGAGCTGAGCAGTTTTTTTAGCTGAATTATTTATGGATTCCTTGAGAAATTCTTTCACTAAATGATGCTCCTGCTAAATAAAAATTTAAAAAGTTTAAATTCTTTTTTTAACCTTTAATTGACATCTTATCAAGATATATAGGCTATAAAAAAATAAAAGAAATATATATTGCAATAAGCAACACAGAGATTCATCTACTGCTTATTTGAGCTCATAGAGATAACGAGTCAGGATCCTCTCCTCAGCAACACTCTCCTGATCATTCTAAGAAATCCCAACATGTGTCAAGGTGAGGGTCTAAACAATCGATCAATAGATGTTTTTTTTTCTTATTTAATCGCAATAGACAAATGCAATTTAAGTTGACTTCCCCAATCTCTCTATCCATGTCTTGCTCCATCCCATCCCAGTCCATGTCATAATTAAGTTTTGCACAAACTTGCCATACAGTAAATATTAATCGGAGAAAAAAAAACAAAAAAACATAGTGCTTATTATTGCTTAAATAAATAAACCATCCACAGTGAAAAAAAGTATGTTTTGTTGATGTATATGGTACCAACAGCACAATTGTCACTAGGAAAAAAACTGTTATAAAAATCCCCTGAAACACTTTTGGACATATTGTCATGTCAACACAAATCAATGAAAGCAATGCTGGAATGAGAGATCTCCCAAGCTTGACATTTTTTACTCCTCGGAACAGGATGTGCTGGAGAGCTGTAAACAAGTAGCAGTGGTCAAGTCCTCATGGTGTTATTGTTATTGTTAAACTACATACATCTGCCCCTAGACTGAATGCTTCATCAACAACAATGATCACAATACTTGATGCATTCCTCTTGTTTTCTATCCTTCATTCTGCTTTTGTGATCTGTTTTAAATTTCATTTTGAAGTGCTGGACCTCTTCACATCTTAAACAACCTCCTGCTGTGCCATCCTCAGACCTCACACTGCGTCATAATCACACGTTGCAGGTGGCAGTGAATCAAGCTCTGTATCAGGCAGACATAAGAGGCTCAGTTTCAGAGAGAATGCAACACAGTGACTCGATGTAATCTTTCAAACCTCAAAGTCATGAGATGAGAAGCAGACACAACAAAAGGACCAGGCATCTTCTGCTAACTTCAAAGCCGAAGTCAGGAGGATAAATAAGTGTTATTTATAAAATAATAAATACAAAGTTAATATTAATAGAAAAAGATAGTGATGAATGCAAGAGGGGCTTTATGGTATTTCTTTGTAATATCCAAAATAATTGCTTATTTTGACATTGTGGTAGAACAAATGTTTTGTATAAAAATACAGTTTGCATGTTTTTATGTAAACTTATGAAAAGGATTTGAAAAGAAAAAAAATTGAATTTGTCTCTCTGGATAAGGCTGGTGAAAATTTTTTTCTGATCCCTGATTTATTTATCACAATCAGGGTATGTTTCCTTCATGTTCAATATCTTTTGAGTCTAACAGAAAGCTACATGCAATATGAAATGACATAGCCCCACAGCCTTTGACTGGTATTTTAAGAAGATGGGTTTGAATTCTATCTTTCTCCTGTGAGATGTTGCTTTGGTTTGATTTGTTTTTAATGCTGTTTATAAGATTTCATCTCCAAATATAAACCTTAAGGCCAGACAGGTTGCTCATGAATTTTTTTATCTCCATTCTGATTTTTTCCACTGACTGCATATACAGTAGAGAGGCTCTGACTACGCAGAGTGAGCGGATCCCGATATTTGCAGGTTTTTTTCACTTGTCTCTGTGCCCCACAAATTGCCCCACATTTGACCGGGACAGATTATAAAAGGTTTAAGCTACAAAGCCAGCCCCACTTTATGACCAGACTGCTGAGCAGCTCTTCAAACCAGAACAGATAGAGGATTTTAATAGGCTTATATTAGAAATATAATGGCAACTAAGTTTGAAGAAAAAGAAATCACAGCAATAAATGCTGTGGGATGGTTTAATTGGGTAACAGATGAGCAGTGAGAGTTGTTTGTTGTTTTTGTGAGGCTCAAAGAGGATCACTGCTTTTCTTTTCCTGTCCGTCCATCCATCCATCCATCCATCCATCCATCCATCCATCCATCCATCCATCCATCCATCCATCCATCCATCCATCCATCCATCCATCTCCTATTGATCACTTATTTTCTGCATGCAACAAAATACTAAGAACTACTTACAAAATACAGCAGCATTTGCAGAAAATGGTGTTTCTGAAAAGGATTTAAGAAGAAAACAAGCTTTTTACTTTTTATTTTTCATGAATTCACACATGACTAAACTGAAATGACAAGTTGTCTGTGATTTTTATGTGACATCTGTGTTAAATGCCACATCAATGTTGTATATAGAGCCTCAGTCAGGGGAGACAGTGTAATATATTAGTCATGAAGTACATGTTAGTAAGAATGGCTGACATTTGGGTGCTTGTCATTCGAGGTCAATCACCCCTCGGGGAATGACCACTTGCAGATAATCACACTGGCCTATTGATGCACACACAAACATCACATAAGCCAATGAATGTTTGCCTTCAGGGTGGTGTGATGATAGAAGTTTCGACTGCTTATAAGACTGATCTTCAGTCATAACTTGCTTCCTATCCTTAAAGTATGTACCTCCACTTGTTATGTATCATATTATCAACTATTCTATACAATACATCATAAGGTTGAAAAGCACAAAACATCAATGGATATTATATTGGACATTTAAAAAAAAGAAAGCGACTGGTTCTTAGGAAACCAAAGCCAAACACAATGTGCTTTCAACTAAGTTGTGGATAGAGCAGCTGCTTAGTCTGGATAGCAGCATACTGTTGCAGTCACACTTTTATTTTTAAACTTCTGGTTTGTGTCACTTCAGTGAGAGCAAATCAAATGGCAGGAGTGACGTGTACCCGTCACAGCCGGCTTTTAAATAAATTGTTTTATCCTTTTAAACAGGTGTTTTGCAAAGTTTTTTCGGGATTTTGCTTTAAAACACAACTTTTTTTTCATAAAAGTCAAAAATTTCGAAAGCTATCAGATGTTTTTTTAGTACAGTCTTTACTAAGCTGGTAGGCTACATATTTTTAATGTCACATTAGTGCCATATGTCTGTGAACTTAGAATCCATTTATCGTAATTACTGTTGCCACCCTATAACATTTTCAAGAACTCATTAACACCGTGCAATTAGTGGCAAAATGTCAATACCCAGACATAAGCGTAATACGCTGGATATGTGACTAGTTGTTCTACAATAATAGAGTTTCTAAGCGTTTCAGCTTTAGAACTAAAACATATTTATTTAGTGACATTTCTGGGAATTAGAATAAAATATTATACAAAAAAATAATATAAAAAAAACCCCTGAAACCTCAGAGACTACATCTGAGTTAAAACTTGTTCATTTAATATGCATTAAATCATATAAAGTGGAAATAAAAATAAAAAAAAGTGAGTTGTCAGTATAATTAAAGTGGGGTTCTTCTTTTTGTAGGACTTTTTATGCAACCTGTAACCACAAAATGATCAAGGCTCTGCCAGGTAAACAGATTTAGACAGCACACCAATTTATCTCTTTTACACAGAATTCAATAAAAAAGTTCTTTCTTATTAATTTCAACAATAGGTTGCATTTTAAAAAGAATCTAATTCACATCAAAGCTCTTCAAGCGAAAGTTAAGCCCTACTCTTAACAGAATGATAAACTTCTGGGGGGAAAAAATCAAGAACATTTTATCTATGTGTGTTATTGCATACTAACTATGGGATTTAATCATTGTTGGATATAAATCAAGGCACCACAGTAAGTGCTGTCTAAAAAATATTCACTGTTTTTAAAAACTAAAAGGATATATATTTTTTTACCCTTAGAGTAACAGCTTTATTTTGTGACATCAGCATCATGTATCACCCCTAATAGAGAGATAATTGTATCGCAGCATCCCTATTAATACATTTTAGTGGGAAACCAAAAATGAAAAATGTGCCTCAGTATTAAGAGCTCACTACTTCAGTCTGGAGAAGAAGTCTACTGTTAAGCTAAAGAAATTTCTTTTCTGCGACTGAGCCACAGGGTAGGTATTTATTTTTTACTTACCATTTTTTTAGCTAGGAAAGGGAACTTGAGATTAAAAACCTGTATTTCAAGGGAGTTCTGGCAAAGAGGCAGCAAACTTACACATTGAACATAATGACATAAAGATAATTTGAATATAATTAATCAATACGATTAAAAGTTAAAGATTATAAAATCTTCAGAGTATATTTTAGATAAAATTTACTTTAATTAAATTAAGCAGTTGGGCTATGTTTTGATACAGTTTTTTAGGTTTCATGTTTAAGTTATTTTGTAACATTTTATAATATATTTCTAAAACTTTTTTTCCTTTACAATATTCTGTTTAGTGAATATTTTGAACTAGCATACTATCTATATGTATTATAAATGAACCATTATCATCTTAACTATTATCAGCTTAACTAGAGCAGAGTATTCTACTTTTCTATGGATCTGCAGCACCATGTAAAACTGGGGAGCATCCTTTCTACTCAAAAACCATCAACACCAGTTTATCCCTTTTAATCCTTTTTGTCCTTAATACTGTGGTTGTTTTAACACTATTACAACCCAATCAGTAGATAAAAAGTAAAATTCCTTATTTGTGCACACAAACCTGGCAATTAAAGTTCTTTAATTTCATCCTCACTTGCCAGAACACAGTATTTTCTTTAATAAAGTTCAGTAATATGAAGAAAATAAAATGAAAGAACCACATCCCCCTCTCTGATCCATCTCCAGCTCTAAGAACAATCTGTAAACATACATTTTGTATTTGAATCTTCCCGTATCTCTGCCAAAGCCCTTCTCACTGCTTTATACGTCTTACTAAATATCAACATATTATGACTTTTCATTTTGTGAGCACCATCTGAAAACACCAGTTGCCTGTTTTACTGCAATAAATGGAGCGCTGTCTCCCTTTCGTTGCATCCTTCCAGTGCTGTTGCACCAATTTCATCATTTCTTTCTTTTCTCACCCTTTTCCTTGATCATTTGATTTGAATAATTAAAGCAATTTGGCTTAAAGGCACGTTTGATATTTTATCTACCTTTTCATCACCAGGGATTTCAATACAAGTAGTAATTTTTCCCAAACGCAATTGTTTTTTCCCGAGACTCTAAACCTTAGATTTGTAAGAATTCATAAATTACATACATTTTGTCTAAAGTTGATAGTGATTCTCAGCATAATGGTATCTCTGTATCCCTAACATTTTCTTCTAATTCTGACACAGCATAGGCCTTCATAATATTTTGTTTCTCCTATACTAAACTTATCTCCCTTTTCCAGCTACTGTCTGTTATAATCACTCACCTATCTTTCCTCCACTAATCACACAGTTAAGTATACATACTGTTCAGCTCAGTGACTGTTGGAATCTCCTGTTGCCTGCCTTCTTTAGCTCCTGATGCATCTTGTGCTTTACATTTTTGCGGATAGTTTTCACTCTATCACTTTTCTTCGTCTTGCTTTTTTCTTTATTGCTGGCTTGACTTATGTTAAAATACCCATTAATCCTACCTGCCTGCAAGACATTTAGAAGTCAACATAGTGGAATTTTGTGTTTATTTTGTGTCTTGATACCTAAACTGAGAGTGAAAACTAGGGTGAAGAAGTGATTGGGGAGAATTTTGAATATCCTGGGCATAGATTAAGAGTAGTTCAATAACCATGGAGCCCCTCAGGTAATATTGGAAGATTAAGATTTAGTGTCGTTGAAAGAGGAGACGGTTGGTGAGATGATTCAACATGTAGAACAGATGGATGCTGTCTGACATGATTAATGATTCAACTAATAAGCTGAAAAAGTTCCTCTGTCCTTCTCAGAGCATTTTAAAGTCATTTTTTTTTCTTTATTAACATTTTATGTTGATTTGAGCTTTTTCAGAGCTGTCAGTGACTCAAAATTTCGCAATTTCTCTTTTCAAAACAATTTCTGCATTATATCACATTTATATAATTTTACTTGTAAATCAATCTGCTTCTTAAGGTGCATCACACATAATGGTTTGTCCTGAGTGATTTCCTAAAGTCAGCATTTGCTGAATGGTAAATGCGTAGTTAGTGCAGGTTTTTGTAGTTAAAGTTATAATTTGTGCTTGTTTTGTTAAACATTATTGTATAGGTCACCCAGAGGTCACCAACCCCCATTATGATCTGAACTGATGGTGCTACTTTATTGCATATTTGTACATGTGTAAAATATAATTTCTTTTTCTGTCACCATCCAACCAGACATTAGCGCTGCATTTGTTTCTGAATATAAAGTTATTGCATAATATATGTAATTTCTGTGCTGGTATATAATATAAGAGTGTGCATGTTTACCTTATTGTATTTAGTGAGTTGTATGATTATTTCACAATATTTAGTAGTTTATCAGCCTCCCAGATCCCTCCATTTGGCCGTTACCCCTAGCACTCTATTGTATTTCCTGTCAAATCTCACTATTTGGACTTCACAACAAAAGCACAGATGAAACATAACATTATAGACTGCTGCTAAATAGTTCTATATGCAAAACTTTTGGTAAAGCCTCAGAAACACTTAAAAAGTGGTCAGATGGTCAGAGAAGTTTAAATATTACCATGTCCTAAACACCAAAGCAATAGAAACTAAAATTTTAAAAAGTTGTCCCCTTTGGTTTATCCAAAGCTGCATCTGAATGATTGATTCAGGGGAACCTCCTTCTATCTAGCCAAGCACCAGAGCTGGGGGGAGGCAATGGTTAGCCAGGGTTTGCACTGGAGGTAAGGGAAGCTAACGGACAGTCCTTCTAGGGCTAAATGAAAACAACTTTTAAAAAGCCACCTCAAAACCTCTTAAGAGCATCCTTATTTTATCCTTTGACGATGTTATTTTCTTTATATTACATTTTGACTGAAAAAACCTTTGTCTGTGCTGCATGTATTTAATCTCTGTCACAACCACAACAAGCCCCTGATTGGTTGCTGCAACACGATTTAAGAGAAAAGTTCTGATTTTTCAACTTCAGTGGTCACCACCTGTCAAGTAGCATGTGATGAGGATGAAGGGGCGAACACTCTCACTGTGTGAATTTCACCAGTGGCCGCCTTACCACTCTTGACTGCAAGGTTTGCATAGTGAAAATATGTAAATCCACCCTGATCGGCGTAAATTTAGACACTGGTGTGAACGCACCATTACATGTCCACTTTATAATAATATATGCCTCCTCTGTTTCTCACTGTGATGCTGAAGAACTGACATCTCTAAATCTTCGGCTTTACAGCAGTCACCTTGAAATTTTGTCAAAACTGGCCGGTATTTATATTAAATTATAATTTAATCCACCTCAGTAATTGTCACTCTCATCTGATGCAAATTAATTTCAGATCTTGATGCTGCCACTATGGTTCAATGTGGGTACAGAATCCACCTGCAAATGAGCAGGAAAAAAAAATTAATAATAATAAAAAAATGTTTTTGAAATACGGTATTCAGAAATCTTTGCAGCTATTCAGTGTTTCTGTTGGCCTCCTGCTGCCTCACCAAATAGATATGATTTGACCTAATCTATACTAGGGAAATCTACTGTTGTAAACCACATATATGGTATGTAACAAAAGCTTAGTAACATAAATGTTGGTTTTGTTTTATTCCAATTATGACTGATTCATTAGTAGCATTACATAAATTCTTTCCCTTGCAAATTCAGAAATTAGCTAAGACTGTTAATGAAACAAAAATCAGGAAATTTTGCAAGGACAAGTCAACTTTATAACAGATATTCACACATATGTCAAGTTAAACTTAAATTTACTACTCAATACAAGTTCCAGATCTTAGGAAACAATTTAGATTTTTACAAATGTTTGAATGTAGTTTAAGTGGTACTGTATGTAACCAAGGGGAAAGATCCAGATATGTCTTTCTTTCTAACTCCTTCATTGCTGCAGGAGAACTTCATTTACTCACTCTTAACTTCAAATGAAATGACTCAAACATAAATAAAACAGCAAGTTAACCCTGCAGCCCTTACCCTGTCTCTCATAGTTAAATAATATACTTAATTTCCCACATAACAATATGTGCTAACAGCAGCTAGATTAAACTCGCCACATTGTGTTGCTTTAAACTACAGGATCTTGTGGAATGAGATCAGTCTATACAAATATGTTTATTGAATGATAATTTGATTGCTTAAGAACAATAATTTTTTTCATATAAAACCACAGTAAGAAATTTCCATCATGTTTGTATCATTTGACTGTGCAAATTCTGAGAAAGAATCATAGTATTGCAGCTATAATTTCAGCTTGTTTTGGTACAATAAGCTGTCCAAGCAACAAAAACTCCCCTCCCAGCAAAGCTACACGCTGAGCTTCTTCGGCCGACACTGATAATGTGCCTCCTCTTTAATTATTTTTACAGGATACTACCCGCAGCGAAGCGCTTCTTTTCACAAAAAAGTATTTTCAATTACTTGAGAAAGGGAAAAGTGCCGGGCTCCACTGAGCCTCAGCAGCACGGCAGTCAGTGTTCAATGAACAGTGCTGTCGGTTTTCTTATTTAATGTTAACTAAAGAGCAAAACTAATTTAGATTTTTACTCTTTGTTCAATCACCCTGTGGTAAAATAAACAGGGTTTTTTTCCTCACAGTGGATAAGTACAAAAAATCAAAGTCATGACAGGGTTAATGAATGTTACACAGCTGTGACAAACGCTGTGATGAAAACCTTGCATCTCTGCAGCACAGTGGTGCCCTGCTTAAAAACTGGATCTAGTTCAGATAAAATGCACATAAATAGAGAATGCATTAAAATGCTGTTTAGGTTGAGTCTCGTCTTCCCCTCAGGACTAATTTAAAATTTAAACATGTATGATTTATACATGTTGCTATACAACCTTCACATAAATATTGCATTTTGAGAACTGAAATTTACTGAACCCCAAAAGAGAAAAAAATAATTAGTCAAGGGAATTATTGAATTAATCAATCGTAATGAATTTATGCCTGTTACGACTTCCACCATAGTATATAAGGTATATTATGTATTTATATAAGGTATATAATACATATATAGAAAAATTCCACAATCTAAAAGATAGCAAAAATCAATGAAAAAGATATATGAAATCCTGAGTGATGCTGCCTAGGCTGGACATAGTTACACATCTATTCAGACATCCCTTACACACCTAGTAAGGAAGAGATTAGAACCAGTATACTCACAGGAGACCATGAAAACAAACATCTCTTGCCTGAAGTTACGGTAAAAGCTAAAAAATTGCTGCATCATCAATGTTAAGGGGAAAAACCCAGAAGATTTTTCAATAGCAGCTTTGTATGCTTCACCTCATATTCAACCACACAATGGATGGAAAACAGATAGTGGCAGAACAAAATAATATCCTGATGGTCTGGTAAGATCAGGTTTGTAAATGGACAGTACAATTTATTCTCCCTGTAGAGGATAAGTGAGTTTTCAAATGAAGTGTCCTTTGTTAAACACCAGTACGGGCTTTCTTTGCTAAGGGTCCTCGAGTTTTTCTGATTATGGAGACAAAATCAAAGACTGAAAAAAACTTTGGTAGAGGCACAATGCCATCTTTGGTTGGAAAAACACCATTGTGTGCCTGTTGGGCGGGAGGCTCATGGTTACGAAAAACTTTAGACTTAATAAAATTGAAACTGTATGTTTAATTTAAACAATTTATTATCTTTTTTTTCATCTTTTATTTATGTGAAAGTTTTTTATTTGATCAAAACAAAGCAAAAAAATATTGCCTGGTAAAAAAGTTGTGCAACAATTAACTGCTTCTAAATGTACATTTTAAGAAATACAAAAAAAATGTATGTTCTATGTCAAGTTTAAAATGTTACAAATTTTATCAACCAAACTCCGTATTTATTTACAGCACAGAGTGCTTAATAACTTGTGGCTTTTAATAGACATGTAAATAAAAATCAGAGTCTATAATTGAACAATCTCAACAACAGTGATAGATCAGACCATGCAGCATTCAGATGATAGGGTCAGAATTGGATGAACGACATAAAGCCATGCATTGATTCTGTTCTACATGAACAGTCCAGCCTGCAAATGGTGATAAAATTGTTTAGGAAAAAAATTCTTAGAACAGTTTTGGCCCCTCTGAAATTGTTTAAATGCAACAGCCTGTTATCAGAATCATTCCTGACCTTGTCCAAGTCAAAGGACAGAAGGAATACCCATCCTCAGATTTTAACTGCACCATGCTCAAATAAACTCAAACTACTTTCTTAACACACCTTTAAGATGATTATGGTGCCATCTGATCTGTACTGGAACCAATACCTCATTCTAAAAGTTAACATAGAGTCATGTTTAATAAAGAATATATTTCTCTATAAAGGTCATTTGTATGAAAAAATAAAATAAAATACCTTTTGAAAATAATAACCTATAGAATGTTTTCAAGAAATTTTCTAATGTAAATTTTTTTAATTACATTTTTATCTTGGTCTGGTATAATATTCTATTCTTAAATGACAGTTTCTTTGAACTCTCAGTGGAAAGTCATTAAAAATAACTGAATTGGAGCCTAGAAAACATCAGTCGATGTATACTTAATCTACATAACGTGTTTCACTTAGTTCAGTTTCTGAAGAAAATTAAATCTTTAATAATATTTAAATGGATAGAGGATTAGTTTATATCTGGAGCCAAAATTACGTAAATTGACAGCATAGGCTGTTATATACAGTATAGCTTTTAGATTTAGATTTACTTCCAGGACAGTAGATATAAATAGTCTCTCTGTCAATATGCCAAAGTTAGCCACTAGACTATTTTCCAAGTTGACTCTACAGACAGATGAGAAAGGTTACCCTTAAAAAAATAAGAGTAAAAGAACGTACATACATTAACAATAAAACAATTACAATACATTAAGTAGACACACTCTAATATGTAAATGGACATCAAAAGTGAATAAGAGAAAATAATCTTGCCTGCATACAAAGTCTGCCTGCTGAGCTGTTTGCATTATTTTACTCTTAACTTTTTATCTCTTAGGCAAAATTGTAGACTTGGACTGGAACTTCATACCAGGGACCCTCAGGGATTAATATTATTTAGATTTTTTTTGTAAAAGAATTCACCATTTTTTTTTATTATTCTAAACTGAAAGGACAAAATAATGTGAGTTTATATCAATACTTTAGAATCTCAGTAAATACTCGAATTTGTTTAGTCTTTAAAGCCTTTTTTTCAATTGGAAGCCTTTCTTTAATAAAAGGCATCATTCAGATATCAAACATTTCATGTAAATGAATCATTGAAACTGTGAGAAAAAGGTGGTTTACATATAAGCTGATATAAAGGTCTGCATAACGCTGAATATAGGTGAAGCAAATACATCCAATAATAGGTACCTACTAGGGAATGATGATAAACCTCCCTTTAATCTTCACTCCTACACTATGTTAGTGGCCTCTTCCACTTAAACTGATGTTCAATGAGAAGTTAAAGTATTGTACGGCAAAAATAAATTAGAGCTGTATTGTTGTTGTTTTTATATAATACAGTGTTAACCCTTTAAAAGGAAATGCTTTTTTCAGCAGCAAAAAAAGTAAAAAAAAGGATTGAAATCAAAGAAATATTGTCTGAGAAAAAATGAGTACATGTAATCCATCTAGCAGGCAGCAGAATCCTGCTCACCCAGTGGACTGCAGCCAATAAAACATCACCTTTTCTAATTCAGAAGGGACTTCTCCTTCAGCTGTTCCATAAACCTGATTAATTGTGGGTTCAGGCCTTTCCTTATACTGGTAAGAACCTGGCTCTACAGTGTTAAAGAGTGTCTCTTCATGGGTTATGTCATGTGTTATTTATAAAAAGACAAATGCCTGAGCCTACTTTATTAGACAGAGGCATGCACTGGGACACTTGCATCATGCCATGTCATGCCACACACAGATACATACAGTCAAAAACTAAATGATGTCAGAAAAGCTAAATCACAATTTACCAAAATGGGTCCACTTCACATGCACATGTTGTGCTTTATCTCTTTATTTCTTTCTTTGTATTTTTTTTTCTCTTCTATCTCTGTAGGTGAAATAATATTTATTTTTAAAAAATATTCACTGTTTCCCAGGCTACAATCTGTGAACAATGCTTTATAAGGTGACAACTTTAAAAAAAAGTAACAAATTCTTACATCTATTATAGTACGTATAAGTAAGTGTTGGCCTAGGTGTCATCCTTTGATAAACATTTAAAGAAAATGTGTTATACCTCTTACAGAAACAAATGTATTTCAAATAGTGATAAAAAATGAATTCCTTCTAGTTCAAATCATCATAATAAATACAGTTATAATAAAGATATCTGTAAAATGCTGAATAAACACCATGTATAATTAGATACTATTTTTAAATGACATGCTCTTGTTATATAGAACATTACCTTTTGCTGTCTTAGTTTTCATCCTTACCGGCAGACTGGAGTGTTGATCCCCTAGTTTCCTCCAAATATAGTTTCCCCAACAGAAACGCTTCAATACCAACAAATCTGAGTTTTTTTTCAAAGCAAGGGAAACATATAGGAGGCTTCTTCTAGCTAACCGATTAGAGGAATTACTCTCAAATAAAGGTGAAGATGATAAATTGATAAATGGCATCAGGATGGTTATATATTTGCGATAAATCATGCAACCTTAATTTAAAATGACATCTATTTCTAACTTTTTTAGTTTGAATTAGGATTTTCATCCAATGAAAATGAATGTGGTATTCAAAGAAAATTAAAAACTACTGCAGGAGCATTAACTTCCGGAACGGTACTATTTTTCTACATTCTCTAAATTTTTGTTAAAAGAAAAAAAAAAAAGAATGTTACAAGAGTATCTTTGTCCCTTGCTTTAAGATCCAGTTTCTCTGCTGAACTCCCACTCTGGCCCTGACCATCACGTGACTCTAAAATAAATTTGCCGTGGAGCAGTGGGTATTACAAATTTCCCGCAGCAATAATGACAGCAGGCAAGTGATAAGCTCAGTATTCTAATGTTGGATATTAGAGACGGCTGTCTAATTATTATTGCGGCTGGCAGGGTCATGCAGAATATCAAACATCAGAAGATATTGAGATATCTGTTCTGCCAAACCTTACACGACGTGTGCTTTACATCCTTTTAAAAACCATTACCTCTCAGGCAGCATAAATAAGTTTATCTTCTCCAATAATCACACATTGCTCTTACTTCTAAAATAAAACCAACCCAAGCAGTTGAATTGCTAATAAGTGAGAGCTTAAAACACATGAGGATTCAACATAAAACCCTTTTTTTTACTAAAAAAGTGAGTGCAAAAAGGCTTGAAAGTTGCATTTTAATTTACTGACGTCTTTTCAATTCTGTTTAGCAGAAATTCTAGAAAGTTGAATCAAATTTGTGAGGAGTCCTTTCACACATTATTCTTCATGCAGTGTATCAATCATGGCAGATTTTTTTAAAAAGTGAACAAGAATACTAACAAAAGAACTTGATGTACTTTTACCATTTCTGGAGTTTTCAGGTAAAAATGATTTGGTCTTTGTCAGACTGAAATAATATTCCAAGTCTGTGTTAAAAAAAAGAGCTCTAAAGTGAGCAAGTGCCTAAGAAATGGAACAACACCCTAAATAGAGATGTGCCGTATACATTATCTAAAACCCTAGAGTTTAAAAACAGTCTGCCTTTTGCTTTCGTGTTTGTAATTTCTTTAGGTTTAACTGTAAAAGCAAATCCATGCATAAAGTAAAGAGAGAAGCTGCACCAGGGTTAGTTTCTGTCAGTGAAAGCTCACATTACAGAGACATGTATATTTAGGTAACCTGCTTTGGGGGGTCTATTTACGCAGTAGAAAAGTCATTTGCAACATACTCATTGAAAATGTACCACAAGAGCAATAACAGGACTGCACCATGCTACCTTTTCATTAAGGTAACTTAAACTTCTATAGATTTTTATAGCAAATCTATTAGAGCTATCACACTCCACAAGACACAGCTAAAACTCAATCAATTTCTCATCGACAACAATTAAAATTGAGATCTGGCCCAGGTGACCTATATTGAATATATGAGTAGTATGCTGTAACCAGGACCTACACATTTAAAACATCTCAATCGAACATAGAGCTTGCCTAAGTCACACAGGAGAGACAAGGCATGCAGCCAGAGATCTCATTTGCATCAACTGTACAAGCAGAGTAACTAGGAGGATGTAACCCTTGGGTCATTGCTTGATATATGTGCTCATCAATCAACATCAGAAACGGTGACAGCATGACCGATGCTGAGCTGCCTCATTTCAACCCTAAGTTCACAAAGTATGCTTAGTTAAACATCTCTTTTGTTTTTAATTGGCAAATATCTCTTTGGTTTTGGTGCAGTTTATAATATTATATAATTGCATGATGAATGAGTCTAATGCAGTTTATACAACAATTAGATTCAGTAAATGTCTTTGTTTCCTTACCTTAATGAGAAGATATGCCAGTGTTGGCAGGGTTTCATGGGTGTTGTGTCAGGTCCAGAGTGAAACTGGTCAGACCTTCATTCGTGTGTGACAGTGCTGGAACTCTGGTGTGTGCTCCGGGAGGATCCTCTCGCCAGTCAGCAACAGCAGCCCTAAAGCTCTGTTTAGGGAGATCCGACAGGCGGGTGCTGGAAGCAGACTCGTCTCTGATGCTCTCTGCTTCTCTCTTCCTTTTGTCTGTTTCTCTCTCAGTCTTCTGCTTTCACTCTCGCTCCAGTCCCTTCTCTGCTGCTCTACTCGCTCTCTCTCCACTTAAATCTCCTTCCAGCACATGAATTCTCCACACTGCATATCCTCCCTCTCTTGTTCAGACATAGGCACACAACACTGTCAGTCTCAACACTGTATGCCCCACATTTTTTGCTTCTCACCTCATGCAGTCCTTGTTGCCCACCGTTGTAGATTTACACCGGGTTTACATCTATAAATATTTTCTGAATAAGATTATTCTCTTGTTGTGAGCATTACATGGCATACGTACACAGTAATGAACAACATGGAAGAGAAAGACACCGAGGCAAAGATTCTGGGGAAAGATAAAAGAAAAGGCAAGGGAATAATGATGGGAAACAAAGATTCCTGGATGCAGAAAAAACAACCTGGTGGGACTGTGACTTTGAAGTGCAAAGAAATATTTTAAGTCTTTGCCAACAAGCACAGTTTATTGCAGTTTTATAACTGTCATAAAATAGAGCTGTGTATGCCATTGCTCTTTTTGAATGTATTTTACAATGTGATGGAAGATCTATAGTAAGAAAAAATAAGCAATGATTACTTTAAAGAATCAATACAACTTGTCTGTTCTGTTGCTTCTGACTATACAATAGTCTATAAAACAGAAAACTATCAAAGGCAAAGATGTCTTGTTTTTGAGAGATATTTGAAATGCTTAAAGTCTATCTTTCTTTCTAAGCATGTTTCTGCAGCCTCTTTATGTGTTTGCTTCTAAGCCTCATCCACCTGTTCAGTCTTGGCTACAGTACCTAGATTTTCCCCTAAATCATCAGTAAACAGACAGCAGCTACAGAAACCCACCTGACCAACAGACAAACAGCTTTTCTGACATCTGGTGCCTGCATTGTATACAAAGGAACAAATAAAATATAGTATGCAACAACAGTTTTAAATTCACTCATTTTGCCTCACTCAAATGAAAAGTGCAATGGATTTTATGATGGATTTGCTGCCAAAAGGTGTAAAAGTCTAAATCAAAAGTAACCTCAACACCCCTGCCTGCCAATACAAGACTTGAACTTTCGTTTAATTTTATCAAAGTTTAATAAAGAAGTTCTGATTTGGAGACAAGCTGAGTGTCCTAGGGTAGATAATGGGGTATATATATATATATATATATATATATATATATATATATATATCCATGCATCCATTTTTTGACACGCTTTATCCCAAGTGGGGTTATGAGGGGTGCTGGTATCTATGTCCAGTTTTCTATGGGCGAGAGGCGGGGTACACCCTGGACAGGTCGCCAGTCCATCGCAGGGCAACACAGAGACAACAGGACAAACAGCCATTCATGCACACACTCACACCTAAGGAGAACTTAGAGAAGACAATTAACCTAACAGTCATGTTTTTGGACTGTGAGAGGAAGCTTGAGTACCCGGAGAGAACCCACGCATGCACAGGGTTCTGCATTTCCTCTACCAGAGGCCTGGGATCTTGAGGGTTCTGCGCAGTATCTTTACTGTTCCACAACTTTTCTGGACCGAGACATCTGATGTATTTCCAGGGATCTACTGTAACCACTCCTCAATTTTGGGGGTCACTGCCCCGAGTGCCCCAATGAACGTGGGTACCACTGATGCCTTGACCTTTCAGGTTTTCTCCAGCTCCCCCTGAGCACCTGGTATTTCTCTAGTTTCTCATGTTCCTTTTTCCTGATGTTGCAGTCAATTGGTATTGCTACGTCAACCACAATGCCTTTCTTGCTTTTTGTCCACAACCACAATGTCCGGTTGGTTTGCCATTACCATTCGGTCCGTCTGTATCCGGAAGTCCCACAGGATCTTGGCTCGGTCATTCTCTACCATCTTTGGAGGTGTTTTCCTTGACCTTGGGGTTTCCAGGACATACTCTGCACAGATGTTCCTGTACATTATTTTAGCCACTTGGTTATGGTGCTCCATGTAAGCTTTCCCTGCTAGCATCTTACACCATGCAGTTATGTACTAGATTGTTTCAGGGGCCTCTTTGCACAGTCTGCACCTGCGGTCTTGTCTGGTGTGGTAGTTGATAATCTTTCCTTGCCATGTGTTTTGTGTTTACTGGTCTCATTTTTGTGATTGCAGGTCTTTTTGAATTTTCTGTGAATTTATGTATTTTCATGTTGTTTGCACCCAACGTCCTCCATAGATATCTGTCCTTTGCACCTGTTTACACCTAAAGAATTCACACATTTTTTTCATATCCTCATAAATCCTTGTTATAAAACATCTTAACCTATCCCGTATTTGTATCAACAGTTAGACGCTGCACATCTGTTTTACATAACCCCACTGAAAAGGAGCTGTTTTGTAAAGAAAACCATCTGTTCTTTTTTAAACAGACAGTGACAGATTTCAACATTACAAATGCCTTTATATAATGAAGTGTACTTCCGGTTTTGAGAGTATGAAAAATATGTTTTAAAATTCTCTTAAAAACAAACCGCTTGAAAGGATCATTGACTGTTAAAACACTAGGTTTTCTGTCTTCATAATATGATCATATTTGGCATTTGAGCTACAAACTTAAAAAAAAAAATATATATATATATATATAAATGTTCAAAGTATTTTCAGTATCAAAGTTGTTATATAAAATTGAGTGTAAGACTAGAACATCAGACTGATTTTAAAGTCCTGAGCAGAGCCATAAATCATGCGAACATAGAGGAATTAAGAGGAAGGAAAAAGATTGCAGCGATCCCATCCAGCCCAGCAGGCTGTGATGTGTTCTGACTTTTACATCGTAAGAAAATATATGAATTTATATTTACATTCATAAATATATGAATGTAAATGAATTTGATCGTTGATTTAAAGAAAATATCATTCAAGTCTATTTTTTGGTCAAATTAATAATTCACTTTAAGATATTAGTTTTTTTTAGCATGGGAAATAAAATAAAAAGACAAAGTTAGATGCTACATAGCACTTTTAATGAACAGCAAGCACATGCAGCCTCTTTGTAATTGATGGTCATGATTGATGAATTCACTTTGATCTTTTTTATGCTAAGTCTTAGAAGGCATTTTACCTGTTATAAACACACATATTTTTGTGCTTCATACTTTTTCTCTGGAAATCAGTTCTATATATTGCATATTCATTAGTTGGTACACGCCACACTGTGTTTTTATACATGAACTGTGGGTATGCCTATTCCTTGAAGTTCTCCAATCCTCAATCCATGTCTCATTGCATCCCTCTTGTCTTTCTCTCTTTGTCTTATTCATGAGTTAGGGAAAAGCAACTCTTTCAATATGTGGGTCACTATACTTTGTGTTTTATTGTACGAAAGCCAAGGGAAGGAAAAGCTGACTCCTAGACAAAGAGGAACTCTATGAGAGGAAAGAATCATATGACTGCTGATACCCCTTGTGTGCAACATTTTTGATTTTGAAAAATTTATACACAGAGCACTGTTTTAAAAATGAAATGATGAAGTGTGATTTCAAAAACCCCCAAAATATTCCAGGTACTTAGCATTGCTTCACAAAGTTATTGTGATGAATGAAGTATTTAAGCTGATGCTGTATCAGATCAACATTCCTTGCAACGTGCTATGAAATGGTTGTCAGAACAATTACAAAGAATTTGTTCATTTCAGTGCTATTTCAACCACCCAGTAATTTACATACAAGATAGATCAACTCCATCTTTATTCTTAAACGAAGAATACTCCCTTTGTTGCTCAATCTGCATTAGGTTCTACTGTACAAAGTCAGTAGTTTATGATGGCCAACAGGCGTTCATTTGCAACAAGTGATGGATAATACATGTATGATCAGTGTTGGGACTAACGCATTACTTTGTAAGTTACTGTAACGGCGGTATTTTTTTCACTAACTAGTACGCTAACGTGTTAGTTTTTAAATTCAGTAACTCCATTGACATTACTACATGATGCGTTACTGCTTTATTTTATAGTCTTGGGATCAGCTAGAGACTTAAAAGCTGCAGTGAAGTATTGTCTTTCTGTGTTAGAGTGAGGGAGACAGGAAGGAAACATGCTGAGGGCGTGTTTGTGTTTACCAACACTAGTCATCATGGCGGCTGCTGCAGAGCCCAAGTCGAGTTTCTTCACTTNGTTTGTGTTTACCAACACTAGTCATCATGGCGGCTGCTGCAGAGCCCAAGTCGAGTTTCTTCACTTGGAGATATTCTCATTAATTTACAATTTGTGCCTTGGATCAAAGATTCTATCTACAGCCCAGAACAGCAACTGTAATCTGTTGAAACACCTACAAAAGCAACATGCTGCGACGAAGCTAGAAGCTACCGGTGTCGTGCCAAGTTAGTTATCCCTGGGAAAATTTGTATCCCCTCGTCGGGAGCGCGCACGGAGTAGGACAACCAACCCGACTTAACTCCGCCTCAATTCCAACGTGCAGAACTTGAAATTTGAAAGGTTTTACGAGTATGAAAGTTGAGCTTTACTGTTTTATTCTTTACTTCACATGTTATAGCAGAACATCGCCAGTGATATTGATCTAAAACTAATATTAAAACACAAACGTTTGCTTGAAAACTGGTTGCTGACAGCAGTGTCTACTCCTCCCTCTGAAAGCAAACAGATCCCTGTTCTTTTCCACACGTTCATTTAAAAAATCTCTCATTGTTTCACAGTGTCCAAATGTTCTCATCCCATTGAAAACTGTTGTAAACCATATGCTTGTAATAAAAATGAAATAGAAAATGGAGTGCACGTGTAATCATTAAAGACTATATGCAGAAGGAAATCATTTTTTCCTGGTTGAAATTTAGTACTTAAATCTATATTTGTGTTTTATATTAACTTACAATTTATCACTGTTGTACTATCCTTAATAAACAGTTTGTGTTCTAACATCAGCCGTTTTATTTCATCCCATATTGCCACAATTGGCAATATGGGCTGAAACAAAACCTGCTGTAATCTGTTCCCCCTGTCTAAATCAGACAAAAAAAGGTCCCAGCTTTTTCATTTTTGGCTTATAAGCATCTTTTACGATGACAATTTATTCCTGAAACTTTGGAGGTGATGGACCTTTATTTCTTAAAGTTATAAGGGGGGAACAAATTATACCAGGCCACCTGCTGTAAAGGGCAATTTTGCAGGCAACTACCTACTATGCCCTGAAATAAATTGGCACTTTGAAACATATCTTTGTTGCTTGTATATAGAATTGCTTAGCAGAGTTTCATGATGCAAATGCATGTCAAGTTCTTCAACAGATTGTATTATTCTCCAGTGCAATAACATTTCTGAAATGAAGGCTATAAGGGCATAATGTGAACCTTTAAAAAAAAAGTAACTAAATAGTTACTTTTCACAGTAACACATTACCTTATGGTGTAAGTAACTGAGTTAGTAACTAAGTTACTTTTGAAATGAAGTAACTAGTAACAGAAACTAGTTACTGCTTTTCAGTAACTAGCACAACCCTGTGTATGATACAAACTCCAAAACACAAAAAACAAATTAAACAAAAAAGATCGGAAAGAAAATGTTTCAATCACAAAGACAATGCTGCAGACACCAAAACTCACTCACAAAAACACTGCAAAAGAGGAAGCTGCAATCAAAATAGACAGTGGAAAAAAAAACATTAAACCACATTTTGAAGCAGGACTAAAGAACTTTCAATTTGGTCGATTTGGCTCCCCCACAGGACAAATTATGATTTTTTTTTTCCTGAAGATGTCAGGGCTAGTGGATGTTTGTAGAGAACAAAAATGCAAAGACAAAAGGCAGAAATGATTTGTTTACAGATTTAATGAGGAGGTAGATGATAACAGAAGCATAACATCAGAAAATACAGGCAAAGAACTCAGGAACTAAAACTAGAAGACACTTGGGAAAACAGATAAAGAATGAGGAGAATCCAGCACTGAGTAACTGTGGAGGAGTATACACTATATGGGAGACAGAATGATGAAGGTGTGGACAGAGGCAGCTGGAAAGGAGCTGAGGGTAAAGGAAAGGGGCACTAGTGGGCAACAAAGAATAACCAGGGAAAACAACAGGGCTTAACTGTAACTAGAAAATAACTTAAATGGAGCCAAAGGAGAAAAAAACGAATGGAACTAGAGATAGCTTAAGATAGCTATGAAGCCATGGGAAACATAACCTGAAGATAACAGAAAGAATAACATTAACTAAAACAAGACCAATGAATAAATAAATCCCGAAATGCTGAAAGAGAGATAACTGAAAGAAGTAATGGGGAAGAGTACAACTAAAAAAAAGACAGAATAACAGAAATTAAACCATACTGAGAACACAAAAAACTTAAAGTGAAACAAAAAAGTCCAGAGAAGCACATTATTACAAAACTGTATTTCCTAAAATATTTATTACCCTGTCGCCTAAAGTTGGATTGAACTACAATTATGTTTCCAGTGGCTGTGTGAAACGTGAACATGGATGAGGTAATCAATTTAATTGTGGCAAAACAATGTCAAATTACAATGTTGAAAATAAAAAAACTTTCAACTCTGGTTTGTACCATATGCCTGTACTACCACCACCACCCCCAACCTCACCGACTGATCAACTGTCAAACATAATATTTGAATCAAATAAATATTATGTTATGTTTTATAAGTTCATAATAAACACACATATAGATCCCAGTAGGAAGGTACTTCAATGCCCGTCAATTTGCACGAATATACAGACTCTTAGTCGACTTTTCAGACAGTAAATTAACATTTCCATTCCATAAAGTGTAGCAAGGATTAACTGTAAACAGTGTAGGAGAAAAAAAAAACATGGTGTATCACTAACCCAGGCGTAATTATTTCAACAGTGTTTTATCACTTAGTCATTCCAACATGATTATATATGAATTTATACTAATAAAAGGTTATTACAAGTACTTAAAAAAACAGAAATGCACCAGATAACTAGGTTAAGTTCACTACAAGTCAGGTAGGATCAGACCTGCAGCTAACATTTTAACATTATTCCCTGCAGAAAGTTGGTGAGGAGGAATAGAGAAAAGGTGAATTTTCTAAAATGTCTCCTTAAACAGGTGGTCATAACTGTTTACCCTATTCTAACATTAGCATAATTATGTATAGTATTTGATACTAGAGTGCTTGGCTTTACTTCGGAGAAGTAAAGACAAGTATTTGTCTTATCCGCAGGTGTCTTAAATACTTGTTTGAGGGTCATGCTACCACAGGTTTGGAAATCCAACCGCTTTGCCTTTTTCTATCAGAACAGTGAATAATCAGAAGGTGTGTTTTATGAGAACAAAAAATGTAAAAAGATATTGCCTTGATTTAAAAAAAAAGATCAAATCTAATGTTATGATCAATTAATTTGGAAGACTGACTTCTTTTACAAAAAGCTATTTTTCTTGCGACTGAAGTCAGCATCTGTTACATCTCAGCTGGGGCCTGGGTGTTTGATGTAGACTCGAGTCTCATCATAAAGGCTGAGGCAATTTATGTTCAGCAATTGTCACAAAATCTCTAAGAAAAAAAAAGCAACAAGCAAATACAAAGACAAGACAGAAACAAAATAAAAAGAACACAGGAGGTTGTACTAGCAATCAGGCAGCAAGAAAACATGCAAAAGTTTAAAAACTTGGAGAAGAATTTTACTAACTTTATGGAAGGAAAGAATATTGAGGATAGAAGATATTTTTCTTCCAATTTAGGACTATGAATGTAACTTGAACAGACTGTTTATTGGCACAAGTTAAATATGCGGATGTACTACCACCACATTTGGCAAAGCACTGGTGAAGCTAATATCTAACTAAACTTTATCATGATAAAAGATGAAAAGAATTATTTATAATTTAGACTGTTTAAATAGCAAGAAACTGGATACAACAGCTACCTAAAAACAAACACACGAATGTTACACATCACAGTTGGTTTGATTATAATGACAACTCCATTGTCATTTCAACCTGCAGAGACTCACACAGAGAAAAGCTGCAATTAGAAAAGATTTACTTAATTCAACATATTTATACAGGTAACACAGTCAGAATGTTAAAAATGTTTCTATCTAAGGAGAACTAGCCGATTGCGAGGACTCATTGACTCTCTGCCATCCCTCATACTGAGCACGCATGTAGCAACAGTGCACAGGAAACCTCCAACAGAACCAGGTTCATTGTGAGTGGCCGTCTGCCGAGGCCGACTGGGGTTCAAGGAGATGGAAACATATAATGACATAAATAAAATAAGTTCTTTGGCACTTGGTAGAAGCCTTTGATGCTTTGAATCAATACTAGCTTGGATTAGTAACTTAGAAAAGGATAAGTCTCCCCCTCAAAAAGGTACCAGGGCAGAGCTAGTAGGCTAGACTCCCAAGCCAGGGAGCAAAGTGATAGAAACAGGCATAGCAGCGCAGTTGATTGCACTGTTGCTGAGCTGTACAGGTGATCGCACCAAGAGAAACGCAGAACAGTGCAGTCGATCGCACTGATGTAGAGAGACAGGTGAAAACAGACAGCGCAGTGGCACATGCTGGTAGAGCGGAGGAAATCTTGAGAGAAGAAGTAAAAGAAAGCTTACCATGCATACATCAATTAGAAGCAAGACACAATCTGCTGATAATTCAGCCATTACACGGATTAGACAGTGAAAACATGTTGAAAATTAGGCTGGCATTCCTGGGAAGCAGGGATCAGAGGATTTGATAAACACCACGAAGCTGTGGGCTGGAGATACACCTGTGCAAGAATTACAGTAATGCTGTTCCTGTTGAAGACAAAAATACCTCTAAGCAAAGAATGAGGAAAACATAGTGAGTCTTGGAGAAATTATTATGTACCTGAAGAGAAACGTGTGGGCTTCTGTGAGTTGAACCAGCTTGTTGTCTTGTGGGAAATATGGAGGCTTGAGTTGAGGTGGAGGGAGCAAAAGTGTGGAGGAGCCATGAATCAGTTAAGCGAAGACTTGTGACGGAGGAGTTACACTTGTTCATGAAGGAGATCAGCGGGAGGAAAGGAGACAGATGATGGCTGGTGGGTGTTGCACTGATCAACAGAGGATGGAATCCGGGCTGAAGCAGGTGCAGGAGGGACCGAAAGTGAACTCGGGGAGAAGCCTGTGTGGGCTTGCTGGAGTGAGTCAGAGCAGAAGCAGGGAGATCAGTGCGGGTGGCCAACAGGTGCTAGAAGCTCACGGATGAGGAACAGAGGCTGCACATCAGGTTAAAAAAAAAAAAGATGTATCAATGCATGTGATGATGGAAAATATGCTTGCATGCAGGAGATAGAAGCTAGGCCAGGAGCTAAATGAAGGGAATCATGAAAGATGATTGGCTGCAAAGAAGGTGCGGGCCCGGGTTAATTGGCTGGAGCTGAACAAGGGAATTGTAGGTGGTTTAGGTTAAGCTGATAAGAGTTGTCCAGATTTAACCTTGATTACGGTAGATGTTCCAACTGCAAGGTGTTTACACAAAAGTAAAACAATAAGAGAAAAATATAATAAGTGACTGTACATAATAGTTATTAAAACTTTTTAGTTCTTAGCTTTGCCCACTGTTCCAAACCCCTCATGACAAGGTATTTTGAAAATATAGTATCCTAGTCTGTTAACCTTAAAAATGAATGCCATGTATATGCTTTTAAAGTAAAATTAAACTAAATACGTATTAGTAATAACAATGTGGTATCCTCATACTTGTACTCTTTGTCTTCCACCTAACAGGGATCTGTAAATCTTAGAAGAGGGTCCCAAACTTCCCTACAACCAAACAGCTAGAGCTCTTCCAAATTAAACCTAAGATATTCCTTGGACAGCTAGGTGAATTAGGGCTCATCCCAATATAGATTATCTTGGGTAAATATGACAAACTACATGGATAGATAGGGGCCGTCTCCAGACCAAGTGACCATAAAATAAGTATATTTGTCACCTCAACCCAGGGTGAATAATGTTGGAGCGGCTCTGTCTTGATATCACTATCTGGATAACCAGGGACAAAGTGGCTTGCTGCACATGCAACCCAGCTTAGAACTTACTACCCTTTACACGCATGCACTGACACAAAGAACATGCCATTCAGCTTGACCTTGGTGTTGTCTGATGGGCAGTATGATGAGCGACTTAATCATACCTTAAGCCAGGCATCCCCAAACTCGGTCCTCAAGGCCCCCTGTCCTGCAGGTTTTAGAGGTTTCCTTGCTCCAGCACAGCACTACCCCCAGAGGGTTCTTGACCAGGGTCTGTCCCCGTCCACGCTTATGGTATATGTCAATGTATCTTGCATGTATACCAGGGTGGTGACCCGGTGGGCTGTCAAAAAAATGTATCATTGTTTTTGAGGGGTGCCCACTAGGGATGGGGATGGAAAACCGGTTCCTGTTCAGAACCAGTTCTGTCTGTTCCAATTCCATGGCACCATTTGGCAGCTCACTTAACGATTCTCTTATAGATTCCAGGCAGCACCAGAGCCTAGGGTTGACCAGACGTCCTCTTTTTCCTACTTTTCAGACCTAAAAAGATGTCTGGGGGAATTTCAAAATCCTCCGGAATTTTGGTCGACTACAGTGCAGCACGTAGTCGAAACAGGAAGCTGGCCGGACCTGACCCTGTAACAGTAGGCTGGACAACGGCAGCCCCGTGCTTTCCCCTGCCTGCATTTCCAGTCCCAAGCCCCCCTCCTCAGGCTGAGGACGGGAGGCTCATGGCTCTCTGCTGAGGTCCTGTCCAGTCAGTGGCCCAGCAGTCGACAAAAAAAATGTCCTCCTTTTCAGAAACCAAAATCTGGTCACCCTACCTTTTAAGGAAGATTAAAATTGCAACAAGGCGTGTTGCAATCATTGCAAAGTGGCAATTACATCCGCGGGAGGAAATACATCTAACATGCAGAAACAGCTGCGCATACAAAATGGCATACATTTTAAGGTATGCCGTGTTTTGATGCCTTCCCGACAAAAGCTAAAGTTACGACCAGCATAGAAGGCAACTCTGGTGGTAAGTAGCTAGTTTTATATCACTGGCTGTGCTTAATGTGGTTCCTAGTAAATCATATGCCATTTCTGGAAATAAACCAATTCCCTACCTCTCTTTGGGCTTATTGAGGGAGTCTGCCTTTCTCGTTAATCCAGCCCTTCATTGCTAGCATGTTTAATTAGAACTACTGGTAGCCGGATTTCTTACATGATTCTAGCTATTGCAATGGATGTAACAAAACATTCTACAAAGTTGCTCTGCAGTTCAGGGAGCAAGAGAAAGGTGACAATCGTTTATTTAAATCAGGGGGATATAAGTTTATATCCCCAAAATGTACAGTAATGATTTTTCATTAAACGTATGCCTTCTCCATTAGATTTAGATCACTGTGACGAGAATCGATAAGGAATCGAATTGCTTCACAGAATCGATAAGGGAATCAGAATCGTGAAAATCTTATCAATTCCCAACCCTAGTGCCCACTGCCAAAGCCCATCACATCCTGTGTTATCTGCATTGGATCTTTCTTTGGTCTTTGCTGCTGTGAATTTCCTCTGGACATGGGTTTGACAAAATGCATCAGTGGACTTCAGGTTTTGTTGGTCAATGAGTCCTGCTGACACTGAAACGCTGGTGGCTCATCAGTTGCATTCATTCCTCCAGGGGTGTCCTCTTTGAGCTACTCCATGCTCTTGCAGCTTCACCATCTTGGAAGCACTGGTGAATTCCTCTGTCCTGTCCAAGCAATAAAGGAGTACATTATGGCCACATGGTGCAGAAGGCTTATGCGCTATGGCAGGGGTTTCCTACCCTTGTCCTCAAGATCTAGTGTCCTGCAGGTTTTATATGTATCCCTGCTCCAACACAGCTGAATGAAATGAATGACTATCCCCACCCCTTTGCCAAACTTGTTGGCATCCTTAACAGTTAATCCAGTCATTTGATTCAGCTGTGTTGGAGCAAGGATTAATCTAAAATCTGATGGAAACATATTTTATAATTATTCAGTTATTTTGCATAGAGCAAACAGAGGAAGAAATGACTCACATAAACAACTGCTAGTCAGTCTTTTTGTTCTCTTCAAAGAGGAGCTTTCATATTGATTCAAATCAAGGGGAAACTCAATCCAAAGCCACATTCACTGTAGTTATGGGTGAGAGGAATTTGCATGTCCATTTGAGTCAAGTGCCTCAGAAGCAGCTTATCTGCTCAGCCAACTAAAACAAAGTGATTAATAACTAATTGAGTTTTACAACTTAACAAAGCAAGGCAGTGACCTTGGGAAAGAGTAAACAAACTGTATACATTTGGTACAGGTTTGCTCAATAAAGCACCCATTCATTATTCATGCAAATAGATGTCCTCATTTACATGAATGACATTGGAAATCTTTTTCTTTGTAGTTTCTCTTTTCTTTTCTAAACCGCTATGCAACAAATTCTGTGTCTTGGCAGTGCACGGTATCTGACAGTCAGATATAATCTGTGCTTTCATCCATCTTTGCTAACAGCCAAGGTGTTATTCATACTTCAAAAAGAGGATGATTGAGTATTGCATTCATCAGATATTTCCAACTGTGCACGTTTTGTCGAAGCTATTCTCACACTTATTTTATTTACTGTTTAGGGTGAAAGACAGGAAAAGACTACAACAACCCCTTTGGTTCAGCTGCTTCTCGTATATCTTAAAAGAGAATGAATGACTGTCTGAACGAATGAATGAATGAATGAATGAATGAATGAATGAATGAATGAATGAATGAATGAATGAATGAATGAATGAATAGCTTTATTTCAGGTAATCCAGTAAAAATGTACTATTGCAGTACATGCAAACATTATGTATAAAAAAAGACATATGTCAGTATTTTCTATGTAAAATTTTTTGCTAATGTCTGAAAAGGAGTATGAAAAATTGTAATACAAACTGACACACATGCAACTTAACATTTTTCGGAAGAAGTTTATTATTTGTTGTTACGCACTTTAAAGAGTGAAACTCGTGTATAACACAAATTAATTTCACAGAATAAAATATCTCAACCCATGATGTCTTTTAATTTTGATGAGTATTACTTGCCAATACTGAAAACCAAAAATTTATACATTTAAAATACCGGAAACTAATGGTTGCCTCGTTTTGCACTCACAACTGGTGCAAATGTTTTTCAGCTGCTACATGTTTTTTTCTAGATTTAAAAGCTACACAATAACTGCATAAACATTATTGCATAATCTTTGTCATTTTGACAAATGCATAAAGCATTAATTTTTCCATGATGGCCTTTCAGCTCACAATATTTCACATTTTACAGTACTTACGTTCTAAAACTGATGTTTAATAAGTTATTAATTTTATGATTTATTTATACTGAGCATGTTTAATAATAGCCAGCTTCTTCAATAAAAAAATGACAAAGTAAAATAAGATCTTTGAAATTACTTTGTTTAGGGAAATCGTGATAATTATGATAAACTTTAATAGCCGTTGAATTTAATATGAGTTTTTCTAGATATGGGCCCAGGTCTGGCATCAAACATACCAGTATTTAAAGATAGTTTAGATCCCAGGTGTCAAACCGGTTCCAGAAAGGGCCGTGTGGCTGCAGGTTTTCTTTCCAACCAAGCAGTAGCACACCAGACTCCAGTCATCTCATCAAGTCATCATGTTCAGATTGGACTCCCTTGATGAGATGACTGGAGTCTGATGCTATTGCTTGGTTGGAAAGAAAACCTGCAGCCACACGGCCCTTTCTGGAACCAGTTTGACATCCCTGGTTTAGATGGATAAAAAATTATGAATAATATGAAAAGCATTTTTTGTTGGTAAGGTAGACAAAGAAGAAATGGTGTTATTGATGGTTGTGCAAATAAAATATACAGTGAAAATGAAGACATGAATATGACACTAGAAGTTAAATTTATTGAATGGCTATTGAACCATTTACCTATATATGCCATGATTGTGGCGCTGATGGTTGGGAATTTGATTTGTTCCTGCTCACCTGTTTAATTGGCCCAATGGCTGATTAATGCAGATCGTTTCCACCTGGTTCGAGTTTTTCTGTGACTCTGAGTCTGACCTGTTTTTTGCTGTTGGATATTCGAGGTTTGCCTTGCCCTTGTCTGCTCTGTCAGTTTTTGTTTTTGAACTGTTTTCCTGGATCCTGCTGGTGTACCAAACTTGGACTGTGTTACTTACCTCGCCTTGGATTTTCCTTCGGTACCTCTTCAGCTATCTCTGATCATCTGGTCTGTCAACCTGCTTCGGACTCCACCTTGGCTCTGGATATTCCTTCACACACTGTTGCCTCCTCGATGTTCGGCTGGCATCAGCTTATCATCAACCGGAGTTCTGGAAGCGTCTATGGCTGCAAGCAGTGGACAATCTTCCTCCCGGATTCCTCAGACTGGACTTTGAACCAGGTCATTGACTTGTTGTTGACCTGTGTTTCCTATCTCTGCAGAGAATACGGTTATCCGCTCCGCTAATGACCAGCTGCTCGCCTTGTTTGTTTCTTTAAATGGAGCCTGTTGTAAATTGTCCTGATCTGTCTGTCTGCATATTGGGTCAAAGGTTCTGAAGTCTTTACAAGATATGTAAGTTATCATTTTCATGATATTTTTTTCCTGAATACATTAATAAAACAGCCAAAGTCTCCAACAACGGACCGTTGTCCTTGCTTCCACATTTTTTAAAATACTCAAAACATTATTTGTGAGTAGGTTGCATAGATGTATACATAATTTAAAACAATTTTCAGTATGGATTTAGATCTAATAACTGTACATCAATGACACTTATGGAACTTACTGTGGAAATATGCAATGCATTTGACAAGAGGAATTATATTTTGAGTGTTTTTGCAGAGCTCAAAAAGGCTTTGACACCACAGCTCTACTCCGAGTCCCTCTCGGATGACCGAGCTTCTCACCCTATCTTTAAGGGAGAGCCCAGCCACCCTACGGAGGAAACCCATTTCGGCCGCTTGTATCCGCGATCTCGTTCTTTCGGTAATGACCCAGAGTTCATGACCATAGATGAGGGTAGGAACGTAGATCGACCGGTAAATCGAGAGCTTCGCTTTTTGACTCAGCTCTCTCTTCACCATGACGGACCGGTACAGCACCCGCTTCACGGCAGACGCTGCGCCAATCCGCCTGTCGATCTCCCGCTCCCTTTGTTTAAAAAGGGTGACCGGAGGGTGTGCACCAATAACAGGGGAGTCACACTCTTAAGCCTCCCCGGCAAGGTCTATTTGGGGGTGCTGGAGAGGAGGGTCCGTCGGATAGTTGGACCTCGGATTCAGGAAGAGCAGTGTGGTTTTCGTCCTGGTCGTGGAATGCTGGACCAGCTCTACACCCTCAGCAGGGTCCTGGAGGGTGCATGGGAGTTTGCCCAACCAGTCTACATGTGCTTTGTGGACTTGGAGAAGGCGTGTCCCTCGGGGAGCCCTGTGGGGGGTTCTCCGGGAGTACGGGGTGCCGGGCCCTTTGATATGGGCTGTCAGGTCCCTGTATGACCGGTGTCAGAGTCTGGTCCTCATTGCCGGCAGTAAGTAGGGCTCGTTTCGGTGAGAGTTGGACTCCGCCAGGGCTGCCCTTTGTCACCGATTCTGTTCATTACCTTCATTGACAGAATTTCTAGGTGCAGCCAATGTGTTGAGGGGATCCGTTTTGGTGGCCTTAGGATTGCGTCTCTGCTTTTTGCAGATGGTTCTATTGGCTTCATCAGGTCGTGATCTGCAGCTCTCGCTGGATCAGTTCGCAGCCGAGTGTGAAGCGGCCAGGATGGGGATCAGTGCTTCCAAATCCGAGGCCATGGTCTTGAGCCGCAAAAGGGTAGAGTGCCTTCTCCGAGTCAGGGGGGGTGTCCTGCCCCAAGTGGAGGAGTTTAAGTATCTCGGGATCTTGTTCACGAATGAGGGAAGAAGGGAGCGGGAGAAACATATTTTCTATCAATTTCATTTTACAGTGCCATAAGAATAAGTTAAAAACACTATAGGGAGGCTACAAATCCACTATTTCATCATTTAAAATTGCTGAAATTTGATTAATTTGAAGGGTATTCTGTCTTAATAAAATGTTGAATTAATTATAATTTAAAAAGGCACTGGGATCTAAAAAATTAGGATGAAAGCAATGGACCACTGTGTTTCTGTGAAAGAAATCAGTTTATGGAACAATCTGAACAGCAAGGAAAACGACAAATCTTTCTCAAATATTGAATTAAAAAGGCTAAGGCTGAATGTATATGTCAGTTATGCCAGATTGTAATGCAAAGTAAATCATAATGTGAAATGTTTGTTTTAAGAGTACGCAGGAAAATACACCTAAAGTAAAATGTGACAATGGAAAACAAATGTATTTTATTTCATTAAAGTTTTTGTAATGTATATTTTGATGCTTATTATTTTGTCTTTGATACTTTATGTATTTTGAAGTTCTCTTTAAATGTATTACTTTAGGTAAAGGAATAATTATTCATTTTGTACTACCTTTTAATCAAGCACCTAGAATGTTTTTTGTTTGCTTTATTTGAACACAATGAATGGAATAAATGTCAATTAATAAAATGTTTTCAATCTTTTCTGGTTCATTTAAATGGGATTAGTCTTTCTCTCTCAGCTTCCCCACTTTCTGCCAAAGCCTCTAATTGTCTTGTCGTTTCTCCACCCCAGCCTCTTTAAATCAGTCTACTTTCTGTCATAACTCTCTGCTGGATCTTTTTCATTATACTGCCTTATGTTCTGTTTAATCGTTCAAATAGAGGTTAAAATTGAAGAGATAAACTATTAATCAATTATTAAAACAATTAATCAGACAAATCTAACCTTTGTCCTCATGCTCTAGTTTAAAACATATGTCCTTTTATGATGCTTCACAGAGACAATTAAATTAGATTATACAGTCAGATTGATAAAAACTTTCTGTCAAAAAAAAACCCCATTTGCATTAAGTCATTGATTTGCAGGAAATGTTTAGATTAGATTCAACTTTATTGTTATTACACAGGTACAGGTACAAGGCAATGACATGCAAAAGCAGCAAGTGCAGGATAAATAATGGTTCCATAAGTATAGGAAATAGGTTTCTACTGAATAAATATAGAGATGAATACCATTACAAACCGATTTTACTGATAGATTTGTCCTATGAATATATTATATAGATAACTAGTGTTATGAACTAAATTTACAGCTGGATATGTACCGAATATGATATACAGGTGGATATTACGATAAATAGGGTTTTTACAGATATGTAAAATAGCATAATATACAGATGATTGTTATTATGCTCCTTCTGGATGAGCTTTAGGCGACAACATTAACTTACTTTTTTTTGTTGAGTATTGATTTAGTCATTCACTGTGATAAACTACAGTATATTGTAGCCACAGCTGCCTTGCAGAAGCAAGGCTGCTTTACAGAGTCACCCCATGGCCCTCTGACAACCTTTAGTAAGCAATGTGGGTGAAGTATGTTGCCCAAGGATACGAAAGGGTACGAAAAAGTGTACCTTTAAATTTCTTTGTGTATCAACCATAGTCTTTAAAAGGTCTTATTCCATGAACATATAATATTGTTTGAACAATATTCAAACTAAAAGTTTTTTGTTTTTTTTATTCAGGGAGAAGTGGTATATATTACGCTTAAAATTTGATATTGTTTTACTGTTTTTGAAATGTTGGTTCACCATTTAACTGTAGAAAGTCCATCATCCTTAAGTAAGCAATCTTTTCTAAGTCTCTTTTGCATGTGTCTGTCACCATTCTTCCAGCATGTTAGATTTATTTCTAAATACCCTGTCACTTCCTGCCACTTATCTTCATATTCATCATGTAACAGCAGTTATATGAATCCTTCACTTCATACACAATGATACACAGATTTGGGCACACGTACTTTAGAAAATCTTAGTGTTTTATTGTAGTTCTGTTTATCTTATTGATACAGCTGTATCAGTCGTTGAACTGGAGAGACAGCATAAATAGGCATCTTTGCTATTCATAAAAAAAACAACAAAAACAAAAGTAATATAATTTATACCAATTATTGTTTGTTTTTTTAAAGCTCAGAAAAAGTAGCATAATACTAGTTTTGAAAGGAGAATTTATTGAGATGAAGGATCAGGGATTTAAATGGAGATGAAAGCATTCAGACATTTTTATTGGTTTTGTTGAGGCTTCTGACCCATTTGTAGAAATAACTTTCAGGAGACAGAAATGAAAGATAACCACCAGTGAGAGGTGAGCGGACTGCATGCTTGAGGGTTGTCATTTGATGATGGTGAAAGTTCTGATCTTTGGTTCATCCACAGAGCGCTGATAGGACATGTGATTCAAGGTGCTGTAATGAGTTTTACAGACAATAAGGATATGGTAAGTATCACAGAGGTATTGCTCTGGAAAAAAGTCACAGGTAAACCTTGGAATGCAGAAACACAAGAGTTATTAGTGGCACACATGGAGAACATAACAGATTCAGGGGGAGGCTTCACTTTACCATAACTGGGCAACATCAAGGCAACTAGTGACTGAAAATCAGCTTGCACAACTACCACTGATAGTGGATTAGCTGCACCTGTGGGAAGAGTGCACCTGCTAATGATAAGCCCCATTACAGCAGCAGTCTCTGGAGTGCCCTTAAATGTAGAACCCATGTGACAGAAACAACAACCCAAACAACTAATTCCCTCACATCAAGCCTTCCCTCTTCACCCACTGTTACCAGTCAGCCCAACAAACGTAAACGCATGGAGTCATTTAAGCAAAAGATGAATAAAGAGAAAGGTGCAAAATGAAGCAACAGGGCACCCAAGAACAATCCTTAAGACAATATCCCTCCTAGTCAAAGAAATGCTGGTAACTCCAACCAAATTGACAGGAAGCCACAATCTTTCTGACCATAGAGAACTTGAGCCCCTTGATATCTTAGACAGGAGGAGGCACTGAAGGAGGGCACAACGTCTTGGCATAACAGGTTTTACTTGAGCAACGTGGAAGCGCGTTGAACCCTAAGAGTGGGAGGCAGGCATTAGCAGACAGCAGTGGCACTGATGAATGTGTCAATTTTGTAGGGGCCAATTTACCTTGGAAGGGGTTTTTTATATATGGACCCAAAACGATTATTTCGGAGGTAAAGCGAGACCTTTTTATCTAGAGAGTAATTAAGAGCTGGATTGCATTTTCTATCAGCAAATTCCTTGATTTGGGCAGCAGTGCGATAAAGAGCAGCAATGGTAGTGGTACTAACTTCTATACATGGACGAATGTGACGTTGAACTGAAGTTGCTTAAATGTCTTTATTATCAGAAGGGAAAAAAGAGGGTTGTTAACTTAGAGAGATTTCAACGGGAGATAGACTGAATGCAGCAGAAACGTGAATTATATGCATACTCAACCCAGGGTGGATACTGGTTCCAGTCAGAGGGGTTGGCCGATGTCAGGCAACAGAGAGTGGCCTTAAGTTCCTTGTTAAGATGCT
>NW_015150641.1:413654-426511 GCF_000732505.1 Cyprinodon variegatus | reverse complement strand
CATATCTCTGCTCATTAGGAGTGAAAAAGCCCGGAGGACACCAAAGCTGTATGCGTAGATCAGTTAATAAAAGCTGGTGATAAATCAAAAGTCAGACCAAAAAATATATAGCGGAGAAGTTATATTTAATGTTAAGTTGTTAAGTTTGTTATGCAATAAATTTACATTTGGGAGAGGTGCAGCGGAGTGTCTACGGAGGGGGCGGGGACGTCTCTGCGTTCACTGCGACACCTACGCAGACGACCTAGTTCCGAAGTATAAATCAGCCTTTAGGCTATACCGTACCATACAAGGTATGCCTTCGTTGTAGAGAGGTCGAGCACTTAAGGCTGGCATACACTGTACAAGTGTTTGCCCTTTTTGGGCTGATTCTTAGAGCTGTATGTATGTATGTAAGAACATATATAGAGAGCTGTGAACTTTTAAACTCTCTTTGCTGTACAGTTTGAGCTGTAGCTTAATACAACATTTGAAAATATCGTATAGTGTATGTCTGGCTTTAGCGTTCATTGAGAGAGAATGAGGATAACACATGCAGCACTCTTTTCTGCTAAGGGGCTTGCCAGCTTTTTTGTGTGTGTGTTTGTTTATTGTTTTGCTTCTTTGTTTTTCCCCGTATAAATTCGACCAAGTCAAATTTGGGAGATTGTTTCAATTCATCAGGTAAAGAGACTAAAGTGAAAAAAAATCTACAATGATCAGGATCTGTTACCTTGCTTGGCAGGAGCCTCTCTTTATGCACTGCAGTCAGTGTGACTTGGGAAAAAACGGATCTGAGAGTAACAAGTCAGACGCAAGCAGTGTGACCTGAGCTTTAGCTAGGAGGTACACAGAAAGGGTTGAAGAGTGGAGATAGTTGGTTTTCCATTTAGAAGATCTCCCAGCTGGACTCTCCTGGGAGAGAGTAAAGAATGTTGGGTAAGCACGTAGTAGTTGCCATTGTTCCCAAGCATGGTGGAATGACCCCTAAGAAATAACTTTCCCTTGGCGATTAGACAGGTCTCTTCACTTTCTGATTTTAAATCTCTTAAGACACATTTCTTTTCCTTGGCTTTTAACACAAACTGGGATGTTGACTTTGTCTTACTGTGTTTCTTTTATTATGTTACAATTGGTATTTCATTTATTACTACTTTACACACCACTTTATGTATTGTATTTATGACTGTTTATTTATATTTCATGATTGTGTATATCACTTTGGTCCTGTTGGATGTTAAAAGTGCTTTAGAAATAAAATTTGGTATGGTGTAAATCCTCTATTGTCCCACAATGGGGAAAGTCACTCTCTTCATTTAACCCATCCCAATGGAGGCATTGGGCTGTCACTGTTGGCGCCTGGGGTTAAGGGTCTTGATCAAATACCCAGAGTGGCAGTCTGTGGGAGTGTGTGGGGCTTGAACTCAAAAACCTCTGGCACAAAAGCGCAATGTTCTAAACCCAAAGCCACCACTCCCCTATGGTATGGTATGGTATGGTATGGTATGGTATGGTATGGTATGGTATGGTATGGTATGGTATGGTATGGTATGGTATGGTATGGAACAGCATGGCATGGTTTGGTGAGGAGCGTGATCAGATGTCTCTGTGGGAATGTCTTGTACATTGTTTCGGAGAGGGTGGTTAGCATAATGATTCAAGCATTCAAAGGTCAATTTGGCGAATGTCAGTCAGCACTAAACACTCTTCATGGACAACAAACCTGATTTAGTGCACATATAAAAGAAAACAACTGATATCAGATGACCCTACATGCAACAAATGCAATGGAGCGGAACCTAACAATGCACATAATGTGTTAGATCCGTTAGATTACTGTAATATCAATGTGGCCTGCCTAGGACAAAGTGATATTACGGTCACCTGCAACAATGGTATTTAATTAAATCTGGATTCAAAAAAGTTTTCATAGTTTAAAATAATTGAACCTATGCAGAATGTAACATTCACACCTGTAATTATGTATCTAAACTTCTGAGCCCCAAATCAGGTCAGGGGCATAAAATAGAATCTGTTTTTTTTTCCCGTTCAAGTCTTTAGTGTAACTTTAATAAAAAAGAAATATCCACCCCAAAAAAGCTTTACATGATAAAGCTAAATCAACATCTTTTGCATTTAAAAGAAATTGAGCAAGTTCACTCGCATGAGAAGCCACTAAATACAGCTTTTTCTTAAGAAAACATTTCATTACTTTGATTACCCTTGTCTGATTCCTTATACACTGATTTCTGCTTTAAGATGTTACTGTGTGTGATATTCTCTGCAGGTATTCTTCTTCATAGATTGATTTTTTCAAATACAGTTTTTAAAATGAGAATATCAGACATTCTGCGGCTGCAAACAAAACCCTCAAAAGTTTTACATTCCTATTAACACTTTTTAGTTTAGGCATTCTTGGGTTTTTTTTTTACCTTCATGGTGTTTAAGCAGTAGTCTAGCAGTAAAAAAAAAAAAAAAGAAGAAGGGGGATGGTGGAATACTTTTTTGTACTTTTTTTTTGTACTTTTTTTTGGGAAGCATATATAGCCTAATTAATATAGTCTATTAACCTAAAGCAATATGCATGGTGTGATTGTTGCATGTCAGGTACGCTGGTCATTGACCTTGACCAAGGCACCTTACAGTAGAACTGCAGTCAAAACCTGGACTGGCATGGCTATCACTGCCCCTACATAGTTAGGGACTACTTTCGCACTGGAATCAGCTTCATATTAATGGTAGGCCACTTCTTTGGTTTTATTTATTTTGCTCAAGCTACTCGTAAGCCCAGCCAAATGTTGAAAGGGAAATATTATTTCCATTACTGTTAATATATAGTAGAAATGTTACAAATTTAGTAATAACATATCACATGGGATGGAATGGGGGGATGGTCATTTAAGAAGAGCAATGATTTTTAAGATTTTTTTAAGAAGATGGATTTCATCCCCCCTCATCCACCCCTAAACTCCAGTACTGTGTATAAGTGATAGTGGAAAACATTAAAGAATGTAGTTTTAACATAATAAACATGGACGTCTTTTCTCTTGCGAACCAATAAACCTCCCTAATAAGAGCCCTTCAGCTTGTTTAGCAAGAACCTAGTAACTGACTCTTTCAGCCACAATGATTGTGAGGGGTTCAACGAAACACTGAGCCAAATCTCTTCTGCAGCCAAACAATTTTCTATGACTGCACTGGCATGAGCATAGTTATGCAATACTGCTGTAATGATTAAAGCTTAGTTACCATGGCCCATATGAATATTTTAAGTGTGTACAAGGTCAACATTTTTGCTGATTTATGTGTAAAAGGCTTTTTTAGTTTGAACTTTATTTCAGTTTACTGATTTCTTTAAAAAAGTATACATACTGTTGTAGTCAGCAAAGAACTTATGCCAGGAGGAGACTAAGCCAGCAATTAGTAACAAGCTCTGGGAGATTTACGTAATCAACAGTCTTTTGAATAAAGTAATATTTTCCCTTTACTCAGATGTTTTCACAAGAGTGACAGCATAGTATTTTTTTTTTAATTATAACATACACAAATCCGTAGGTGACATGGGAGCCAAGCGTTCTTAAGCGTTCTTAAACTTGTTTACCTTGCTGACTTTATTTCAGCTTCTTTTCTTGTATTTTCACTTTGTCTGGCTGTGCGGTTGTGGTAAAAGTTGATTCCTAAACTCCCACCTCATCTCTTTCTGTCTGCACCTCTCTGGGTTTAATATTTTTGGAGAAATGAACAAGAACGAATATGATTTCAATTTATTCTATACTAAATTAGGTTAAGCTAAAGAACAAGTCAGCAAAAAAAAAAAAAGAAGGAATATCCAAATATAAGGATTTCTGAGTCATTTTCTGCCTTTTCCCTGCTGTGTTTTAGTTATACTCTACAAGTTTAGTAACTGCATTTCCCCAAAACAAAAGAACAAGAATTAAAAAGGTTTAAATCCAGTTTCAATGATTACAAAACAAGCACCCACATTCATTTTTAGAGTCCATATTTCTTTAGTGCTTTTAAAAGACACAAGGCTGAAATGCAGTAGGGTATGGTAAAAACTGAAAAATAATGTTGTTTTTTTAAATGGGTGCCCAATTAACTTTTTTTTCTATTAATTAATATAGAAAAGTACTACGGTAAATATTCCAAAAAAAATCCAAAACATCTCTAAAAATATCCAACAACTGTAGTATAATTACACATGATTGGTAGAGAGAGATAAGACAGGGGTCAAAGATGGCTTCATGTAAGTTTTCACACCCCTATATCCTACATGAAAATGCTATGTATGGAGGAAAATGACATCTGCACATCACTATGAATTATTGACTCTCAGTGTGAAACATGGTGCTGGTAGCATTTTGTTTGGAAAACCTTTTTAGGGACATGGATCTGGTCAGATACTGGGCATTCATGGAGGGAAATCAGTTGGAGCCTAACAAAGACAAACAACTGTGGCAGCGGTTAACAATGAGCTAAATTACAACCCACACCACAATGGGGTGGAATGGCCCAATCAAAGTCCAAACCCAAAGCAAACTGAAAATTTGTAATAAGAACTTTAAATTAATGAACACCCTCCAGTCCATCTGAAACTGAGCTGTTTTACAAAGAACAATGGGACTAACTTTCTATTAGATCTGTAATGCTAGTAGAAGAATACTCCCAAAGACTTTTGTTTTTAATTGCAGCAAAAAGTGTTTTTATTCAGTTCTGACTAAGGCAGCCTCAATACAGGAGAACACTGCAGGCACTTTAAAGAATTCAGAAGTTTCATTCAACCTCAAAAACCAATTATACCAAAGAAAAAGATTCACTTACGTCTTGTTTATTCCTTTTAGAAAACTTGACGCATACTTAAAGTGAAGTATGTTTCACAAGCAATTTTCTTCTGACAGATGAATTATTGCTTATATAAGCATATATGTATGTATTCAGTTACATTTCGAAGAGAAAAATAGAATAGAACGAAAGGGTATGGCACTCACCAATTCAAAGCACTAGATGTCTTTAATGTGTTTTCTTTTTAGAGCACTTCTTTTTTCATTTTCTTCTTTTAGGATACGTTTTGATGCATCTTGGCTGTGGCATATGTGTCTTTGGGGCAACAGTCTTAGACTGCCACATCCTGACCAGTGGAAGGCAACAACTAAGGTGCCTATGTAACCTTCAGAAGGAAAAAAAAAATATATATATATATATATATTTTTTTTTTTTTTCAAAATACTCACTTTTAGAAAATGCAGAGAGAGAGAGAAAAAACAAAGAAACCACAGCAATGTTTATAGTGCAATACCTGCTTTCATATAACAGAAACAAAGTGGATAAAGGTGTTCACATTGATTAGAAATCTCCCAATTTTAGAAGAAGCTAAATAAATGCCAAATTATTAAAACCATTTGTTATTATGTAAATAACTAACTTAAAAATAAAGGTTGATATAAAATTAAAAGTAGTCAATCAAATCAGTTGACAAAATTTTGTTATTAATTGAAAATATCTGACAGGATTTGTGTTTCAAAAATTTCAAAACATGTTTCCACGTTTTTGTAGATCGACTTACAGACTAAAACAATAAGAAGCAGATATGAAAAGTTTGAAATGGGGAGTAGGGATGAGAATAAAACATCTATTGTGCAGGGAAATCAAAATGACACCACAGACACACGAGGTTGGACTTGCTGTTGATCTCACAGCCCTGTCTTGTCTTTGTCTTTTCAAAATAGAAAATATACCACCTTTCTCCCTTGCCCTTTATTCCTCTTATCATCAGTGTTCCATGTCTTTTTGTTGTTTCCATCATCATCAAATCTACATGTCTCAGTATATTTGGTTGCTGCAGTTAGATTAATTTGAAACATGAATAGATATATCTAACAAAAGGGTCCTGAGTGTAGCTTTTATTTAGTTTATATTACTTGACAGCAGTAATCCTAAAGAAAATCAGCAATATCATTTTCTTTATATCTCAATGTACTGAACCACTTTAATATAAAGATATGTTGGTTGATCATACCTTACAACTTTAATATCCCATTTAACTATATAATGTTAAATAGAGCTTGTGTTAACACTTTTTCATTGTCATTTGATTGTTTTTTTTCACCCAACCTTTCTGCTTTGTAGTTTATTGTGGTCAATAATACTGTTAAGTAAAACTGATTTTTACAATAAGACAGGGCAAATTCAAAAAATTCTGTATAATAAATTAACTTGCTATCTCTCATGATTTCTTAATGTTTTTCTCTTTATACACATCCACCTATCTTGAAACTTGTCCAGGTAGGGAAAAATCATTTCTTGCAAATCAAAGGAAACGCAAGGTTTCATAATTCAGAACAGAAGGACCCAGTATTCAGGCCAGACAGGTAAGAACAGGGTGGCTTAGAGTTCCAGGAATCCAAAGCCAGGTCAGGCAAACAGATTAGAACAGGAATAGGCAGAACAGGTAGGCTCAGAGATCAAGGAGTCCAAAGACATTTCAGGCAAAATGTTCAGATGGGAACAGGCAGGCTCAGTACTTGAGAGGCAGAACAGGTCAGCAGAAAATCAGAAACACCAAGGAAGTCTAAAAACAGTGTGACCACTGGCTAGAGAGAACAAGAATAATCTGTCACTGACGACTGGATGCAAGCAGATGGGAGCAGGTGGATTAGATGAATAGTGATTATAAACTGGGCAGAGTTAGACAGGTGAATGAGATGATTAATTAAGCCAGTCATCAGTGCCAAGATCATGGCACACGGTGGTCTTGCCCTCCCCCAATAGATTATTATACCACCTCACCTTTTTGTGCAGGACAGTGTGCTACTTTGTACCAACAGCCGCAAACAGTCACAACAGTACAATCTGAGGAGCAAAGGAGCTTTGTCTGTCAAGTCCAAATTATTGACCTTAAAACAAAAAACAAAAATGAAACACATTTTATGTACCAACAATTTTTAGAATAATTAAATACTTAAATATTTTGAATCAGGAAAAAATACTAAGAGAATGCAAAATGTCAAAAAAAATTGATGACTAAAGCTGAATCATCCTATATGATATGTGAGTTTTAAAGTGGTGAATTGTAATAATTATCATAGATAGTCAAATTATTAAATATTTTTGACAGTGCTATATTAACCAGCTTGCATCCATTTTTTCCGCTTTATCCGGGGCAGAGTCGTGCAGGCAGCAGTCTAAGTAGAGATGCCCAGACTTCCCGATCCACACACCCTTCCTCCAGCTGCTCTGGGGGGACCCCAAGGTGACACCAGGCCAGCTCAGCGACATAGTCCCTCTAGCTTGTCCTTGGCCTTCCACGAGGAATCCTCCCAATACGACATGCCTGGAACTAGCTTTATTGTCAAATTTTCAGTGTGTTGTATAAAGTGGTAGGTTTCTTGTTGTACTTTATGCAATGGTACATTTCCTTAAACCTTTACCGCCAAAATACTGTTGTTGACCTTTACCCCCACCCATCCCCCTCCAAATGAAGTGTAATTTCTATGGTTTATTTCTTGTGCTATATTCATTGCATAAGACAAAACATTTTTCCTTTTTTTCTGGGGCCAAAAGGCAGACCATTAACATTTATGGCTTAATTATTACATTGATTGTTGCCTTGAGGAAAGTTGTTAGCTCTCATTGAAAAAATTGTATAGCTCTCTCTCTCTATGTGAAGCACTTGAGAAATTGTGTTCATCAGTTTTAATAACATCTGTGTCTTTGCTCCTTTGAGCAAAGTTATATAATTATAAACATGGTAGAAAGAGCCGTTACGTGCAGGAAAGTGTAAAATATGCAACATACTGTAATATGACTTATTCCGACCTTCTGAACCAGACATGGGAAAAAATACTTAAAATAACTCTCTGTGTTGCTCAGAGAGCCAAGAGCAAAATATTGTATGTTATAAAAAAGAAAAAAAAGAGATGGGGAAATAAATAAAGCTGCTTAATATGAAAACTATGCATGGCTGGATAGCTGTATATGTCTACTTCAATGCTTTAATGGGGAATCTGGAATATTAGTAGTTAGAGATTCCTGCTAAATGTGTGCGTGTAATAGCCAGGACTTCTTATTGCTTCTTTTCTAAGTCAAAGTTAAAAAAACAATTTTTTTTAGAGCTGCCTTTGACTGTTGAAGTTAAACTGCTAACTAAGATATTATTAGTTTAAGGTTGTGATCCAACTGTTTTATTTTCTTCTCTACCTGCTGTCATTATGGTTGTTTTTTTTTTTTGCTTGCTTTTATTCTGCTTTTCTTGTGGTGCAATTGTTTTGTTTTACAAAAGTTATTGCTTTTATTCTGATTTTATTTTTCTTCTATTTTACTATCTAATTCATGTAAAATACTTTGAAGTGTCCATGTTCTGAACAGTGCAATATAAATAAAATTGCCTTGCTAACTGGGATCTTTCCTCTCCGCAGTAACAAACATTTTTTATGAGATCAGCCTTCTTTAAAGCACTGAGCTGGCTTCCTTAGTTTTTTTTTTTTTTATTATTATTCTTTTTTTTGTATCCAACTTCTTAAAGTATGTGTCTTTCACTGCAGTGTAGAAGTACCCACTGATCATCACTACAGAGAACAAGAGGTCCTTACCTTGATAGAGGTCAGCCGGATCTACGACTTCAGGAAAAAGGAATCCATCCTGTCTGACCACAAAGTGTTAAGCAGGGGGTACCTCTTTTTGTACTTTTAACTCAATAACTGTTATATCATCACTGTTTCTGAGGTTGCACTGAAAACAAGGGAAAGAGATCAGACATCTGAGGAGACTCAGGGTTGAATACTTTAATCCCAGAGCCAGACAACTCGCATTTATAAATCTAGCAAATTTTTAAAACTCAGAAAGCATATGTTGATGCACAAAAAAAAAACTCACACACATGGATTCTTTTTTACATTTTAAACCATAATTTTTCAAATAATCTTATTGTTTTTCTATGTAATAGACCAATGAAAATTATGATAGGCATAGCTAACATGTTAGAGGCGGAGAAATACTTAGGACTTGAGTGGAATTTCCCCTTTTGATAACCCTTTAACAGCCTGGTCAACCAAACAGTTGATCATTCTCATAAGAAAATGCAGGCTGGAGTTGGAAAAGGACGTATACAGTCAGAGTAGTGGAGTGCTTTCGATCAAAGCATGGCAATGTAGTAGAATAGCCTAGTCCAGATTTAAATGCATCTGAAAATTGGCAGAAAAAAAAACATGAAAATGCTGTTTACAGCCTCATTCAATCAAGTCTGACTGAGCAATGGCAAACATTTCTGTCTTTAGATTTGAAACACTAGTAAACATACATGAAAAGAACTGCAACTAATTGCAAGAAGTGGTGTTTCCAGAGAGAACTGACTGTTGAATATGCGTATGCAAGATGGAAACCATTTAACATTTGCCTTTCACTTTATAATGAGGCACTATTTTGTGTTGGTCCATCACATAATATACCAATATAGTTGACTGAACTTTGTAGTTGTTATGTGTGTGACTAAATGTGTAATGTAAGACAGTTCAAGGATTATGAATACTTCTTTCAGACAAAGTAACTCTTTGATTACACTAAGTGAAAACATGCTGCAGAATCAAAGGGTAAACCATGTCTTTTTCTGTGGACTTCCTGTTTTCAGGCTGAATGGATATGGGATAAAGTGTCCTCAGTCTTCTGAGACTCTCTTTTCTTACAAAATAAAGAACATCAAATCTTTTTGGTCATAGATCAACATAATTCAAACTTGTGTGTGTGCTCTTGTTTATAACATTTCCCTTGATATATTGTGGGCACATTTTGGAGAACGACTGCTCCTTTTGGAGTTGGAGGCCAGGACCCAACAAGGGGAACTGCTCTTTTAGGGTTAGAGGTCAACTTAAGGACTAAGGTGAGAGTTTATTTTAAATTTTGGTTAGATATGAACCCGTAATGGTAATGTTTAGGGTAAGGGTCATAGTTAGGCTATAGTAATGGGCACTATCTGCCGAGGCCGACTGGGGTTCAAGAATTACAATAGTCCAGCCTTGAAGTAACAATTACAGATCAAATGAAGATTTAATCTGTTAAACCCACAGGGTTTTAGGACTACTTTCAAGAAAATGTACTAAATGAATGCAAACATGCACTACATGTGTAGTTTTATTTTGTTTAAAAAAAAAAAGAAAAAATATGTGGTAACGAACCCAACACTGTAGAACTCTGATTTATACTGTTTTGCATAGCAGTAATTTCTGATAAAATGTATGACCTAAATTCAAAAAGGATCACCATGAATTTTTTTTGTAAAAGCAAAATTCCACACACTCCTTGGAATAAATGTCATCTGACTTTCAGCCACTGGAGTAAAAAAAATGTGAGAAAACTGTGTGCAGGTGATGCCAATGAGAAGATGTAAGAATCAGGAGGCAGAGTCGTTCGGTCTTTTGGCTGATATTTTCCTTAGTGACACCTTCTACCTCAGGGTACTGTGAAATCCAAAGAATATGTCTAAGCAACTCTTATCAGGTTTTTCAAAACATGCACACCTCACACACACAGCTAAGGTCCCAGCTAAAGAAGAGTGTGCACTATGCAGGTGTATGATGACAAAACTGTTGAAGAAGATTTGGATGATGCGTATACCCTTTCAGCACTGATCCTATGTAGGCCTACTTATCCATTTCTAGCGAAGTAAAAAAAGAAAAAAGGAGAAAAAAAATGGGAATCAAGAGATTCATGGTAACATTTTATATTTTGACATAGCTGTATCAACTGCATCATAGCATGGCAGCTCATAGAGTATATGGAGATTTGTCTCCAGACAGATCTTATTGTGCCAGGCTTTGTTTATGGTTCATTTAAATGGGGCTATTTTTGTCCTGCACATCACATGGAAGGCCCTTCAGTAGCACACATAAACTAACTAAGCATGTGTGGTGACTGATTACATGACATCTGACACTTGCACTGCGTGCACTTCGTACTGGCACAACACATTATAGTATAGCATGGATTGATAGAAACGTTTTCATGAGAAATAAAAAAAAAAGAAGAATGTAAAAAATTCTATTGTTATTTTCCTAAAGAGTTAATAGAGGATTGATAGTTAAAGCAGTTCTTTTTCATTACAAAGTAGATACAGAATTTCAGTCCAGATATACAGATAGATTTCAGTGTTTTATTGTGTAATTTCTAAAGAAAAAAAATCACCTCAATGCCCTACAAAGAAAATATAAACAATTGAAATTCAAATGCACTAAGATAGAACTTTGTTTATTTTGTATTTACTGCCCATAGTTTAAGATATTTGTCATTTCAATAAAACATTTTTCTTATGTCTGTAGAGTTTACAGTATATATGTCCAACATCCCAAGTGGGAAATCACATTGCAACTTTATCAAGACATTTAGTCCTCACACCAAACTTTTACTACATGATATGGAAAAGATCTTTGACCAAACTATTTTTAGAGCACCGCTTAATTTTGGTGTATTGCTTTCGTAATAAGGTCATCAAAGGAATTTAAACCATTTCTTGACTGTTTTGCTGTTTGCTGCTCAGTTTTGAAATAGTTAATGTATTTGCACCAGTGTTGTTTCAGTTGTTTACTCTGATACTGTAAGGTGCTCAAATATTGTGGCCCAAATTATTTGCCTCAAACTGCTTTGACAGATAATATTGAGTATGATAAATGTACTTGTTTTGTTCCTTTCCAAGAACAGACAACCCATTTTCAGTGGATTTCACCTATTTCGGATACTGGACAAATAGTAAGATTTTCAATGAAACTGTTAATTAATTTAAACTGTCATGATCTCAAAGACTCTGTTTGCTTTTATCTGTATTTTCTAATCTAGACATCATACTCATTTATATAGTTATACTTAAATTTTATTTGTTTAATCCGTGTGTATTCATACTTTCAAAATTCGTCCTGTCTTGGTCTTCTGCCACACTCTTAGAATAGTACTTGTGGATATATTCTTATCTGTCATTCTATGCCTTTGTTTTAAAATTGCCACAGTAAGTTCCATTTATTACCTAAGCCAGACACGGCCTGTGGTGCCATTAATTTAATAAAGTCATGTGGTATTAACACAACTTTTCATTTTTTTCAGGCTGTTTTAGAGCAAATCTGCCTCAGACACCACAAGGCAGCAATACCCACCACACTAATGCCCTTTGCAACCAAGACAAAAGAAAGGTATCATTCAATTTATAATTACCTTTTTTGTAGATCCAGAAATTCATGTGGTTTTCCCTCCATGTACTAATTCATGAGCATTTCAAAGGGTTTTACCTCTTTTCCCTTGGTACAGAAAACTAATAACTAAGTTTTTGACAAAATTCATTATAATGGGATTGGACCAATTTTCCATCAGACACTTCTCACTGTGTCTCACTGCTGTTTTATCATATAATTGGAAATCTGATTTCTTAGCATAGTCACTCAGAAATATAACCTGTAAAATTATCTCTATCTTTATTAAATCTACTTTCTCTGATTAATTTCACTTCCATTTGTTTGTATTCTGCTCGCATTCCTAGTGTGCATGCATACTGCAGCATTTAGATCTCCAACACTGTAAAGCCTTTCCCTGAATGTATTTTTATGTGAAACATCTGGAGGGAGCAGATGTTTCAGTGTCCAATGGGAAGTCACAAGCCATGGGCCATTTTGCATCTTCCAGGAGTTACAAAGGCTTCCAGGAGTTACACAAAGCTGGGAGAATGAGTTCATTCCAAGGCAGAGAAATATACTTAGCAGTGATGTTTACTGAGGATTTTGTACCAAGCATTCTTTAACACAATACACATGCACAAAATCAGACTAACAGGAAAAAAAAAATGTCACACATCTGTGTGAAAATTATAATGCTGGAGGACAATATCTACTCGTATGATTAGACGTGTA
>NW_015150641.1:407041-413543 GCF_000732505.1 Cyprinodon variegatus | reverse complement strand
TTTTGCTTCTTTATTAGGTATTTGTTGGAGAATCTTAAATATTGTACAGCTGGGTTTTGTGGGAACATAAAAAAATGTGAAAACTTATGGGAAGCAATCAGTATCTGCCATATTCACTGTTTCCAAAGCAGCTCAGCTCTGCTTCAAGCATCTAGTCCAATTATTGGCTAAATGATTTGCCACAAATCCATATTAATTAGGACATAAAAAAACAACATTAAGTATGAGAAGACAAATAAGCAGGAGGAACAGTCTGTGCATTGAACTGCCCTGACACATGACTAAGTTACTGTATTAAGAAAATATTTTATCATAGGTTCAGTCTTAATAAAGTGACTATTGTGGACTAGTGATTTACAGTCCAGATAGCTTTAGTTTAAAAGACACATTTTAAAATACCACTGCTGCATTTTTAACCTCATGCTCCTCCTTTTGCATTGACCGAATCTACAAAATATGATCAAATTAAACAATAATGCAGTCTAAACACATAAAGACATCCCAGAAAATGAATCATTGCACACAAGTACAGAGCACCCATGTCATTTTATTTGACAACCAAATTTACTTCAAACTACACATCATACCACTGTGGTCTGCCTAGGCTGTAAGCCGCTACTAGGTCACTTTTATCTTTCTATCACTTTGGTTCATACGTCATTTTTGTATCCCTTTATGTGTTTAGACAAAAGAATTGAAAACATCTTACTTTTGTAAATCGCTTCGATCTGGTTAAGAGAAAATGCTTCCCATTGCTATTAGTATGGACCATTTTCATGTAGACCAAGTGAAAGCTTAGCTGTCTTTCCCTCGTAACTATATGTTGCACTCCTGCCAATGACCTTTGGCAGGTGTCCACCTATTTATGTGTCTGTTGATTTATTTTCTTTTGAAAACTATGCACTGATAGTTAACTTTTTCATCTGTTTAACACCTGTCAACATTTTTTATTTATGTAAAATTAAAAACAATTGAAAAGATGTGCCATTCTGGCAAGATAAAAGCCTTTAATGTTAAAGAATGGTGGTCAGGTATGATAACTATTTGCTGCCTGTTTGAAGTTCAATATTTTTTTTCTACTTAGAAAACCTTAAAATGGTTTTCATGATTAAATAAATTTGATGGCAGTGTCTTACAACATGGACAAAATTAGACTGTCTGTGACTGATCTTGAATTTATCTTTATGATTTGATTTGACAAATTGAATTTTATCCTGGAGAGATCCACAAGGAGAAAGGAAAGGCAGCTAGAAAGATTTTTTGATATCAAGAATGAAAAAGTATTTGGCGCTCAGACCCATACATAAGACGTTGATGCTGAATGCAGTTGTTCTGCATAAACAGGGAGCCTTAGGGGGACTAATCAGACGAAGGGTTGGAGGAGGGTGTCAGCAGAAAAACAAAGGTCCGCTTGAGTCTGGTGTGCTAAAAGAGTTCTTAACGATGATCGCTTGATTTGAATGAGTGGAGCTGAGCTGGTGGGCTGGAGCAGAGACGGGGAATGAGGAAATTGGTAGCAGGTAAGAGTCTTCCAGTTTGTATTAAAGCCTAGGCTTGATTTCAACCTTGAGAAACTCACATGGAGAAAAAGTAGCAATTAGAAAGATTTGAATCCATGAAGAAACTGATATCTCAAACCTAGGCAGAACACGTAGATGCTAAATGCAGTTGCTCTGTGTAGCTCTGAGAAGTCTTTCCCTTAGAGGAGGGTGCTGAGGTTGGGGTTGAGGCTGTACAGGTAGATGGTAATGAAATGTTAGACATGGGTGAAGGATGTTTTAGGTATTTCAATGAATCAGCACATCTGACTTAAATAACTGAATGATGAGGAGCCTGCGGTGGCTGCCGAGGAGGAATTAGACAAACATCTAAAACATACAGGGCAGTGGGTCCCAAAACCCAAATCTGAAACCTCTGAGCTAAATGATACCTGCAGAAGGCTGTATGCAAAAAGCAGGAGGTAAACAGGACATATCAGAAATAACCTTGAAGAGGTTCTACAGCAGGTGAGAAGAGGTCGAACAGAAAATGCCTATGAAAGGCGGGATGAAGACCAACAGTAAAAGGCTGGCAGTAGAAATAAGGTGAAGACAATCAGCATCAGGCTGCCTGCCAAAAGCACCTGCAATGGGGCTGGCTCACTTACAGAAGCTGCAAAGGTGTTGATTATGCATGAAATATGCCGGCGAAGGAAAGCAACTACCTTGAACATCTAAGGTAACTATGGCTACCAGTTTTATTTTTGATCGTTTAAGATATACTTCATCATTATATATTTTTTCTTTTTTTCAAGGGAATTGAACCTCGTTGGTGAAGTTGTAGCGACTTGGGTATGGCAAGAAAAAAAAATTTTTAAGGTTGCAAAGCTGGGATATGTCCCACAAAACATATTAATAAGGAAGGCCTGCAAAAGCATAGATAAAAATGAGAGCTTAACTATGAACGCTTGATTGAGCACAATGCCTGCAAAGGCGATGGAGTAGGGTGGCACTGATACTGGAAGCGGTGAATTGAAATGTGATGTTGAGATTGATGCACCTGGTGATAGGGAAGGTTCTGAAGGGATGGAGCCAGACCACCACACCTGATTTGCAATACACTTTAATAAGTGCTGCAGACCATTTGCCCTAATAGAACCTCCTAAAACTGAGGAAGGAGCTATAAATGAGGAAATGAATAGTCAAAGTGAATTAAATCATTGCACACATGTGCAGTTAGGTCAATATGCCCTAATTTTAATGAAATGATTAGAGTAGGTGTTTTAATGGATGCCGTTTGAATGGAGGAGGTGGATAAACCACCCATCTGGTTGATAACAAAATAGGCCAATTTAAAATTAATGCAATCACGGTAATCTCTGTCCTGAATTTCAAATACTTATGTCTATTCAAACACAGCTACTGAGGGATATTGCAATCTGATTAGGGGAGCTTATCTGCAATATAATCAAGGGAAAATTAAAAATTCAAGATTAGAAATTAGTAAAAAATGAAATGTATTTTTCTATTAATTTTTAATTATTAATACTAAAATTGACTGGCCATTGAAGAAGATCTGGTCACAATGAGCATTCTGAGATAATCCAAATATGTGGTTGCCTCTCTTCTGGTGATTGTGTCAATAAATAAGTCAGTCTTATGGTTTCTCTTGAGAAACTATTTGCTAACAGGTCTTTGGAGACAGTACAGCTATAAAAAAAACCCACCCAACCTCACTAAATACACTTAATAATGCATGACTTTTTAATTAATAAAACAAATCTTAGAAATCAGCATCAATAAGCTACCAGACTCAAACATTGAAATTTTAGGTCCAAAGTGAATAACCTACCAGGTCATTTTTTCTTTTAAAATGAATTTGTGATTTTTTTTCTGTAACTACTGATGTTTTACTGACCATGAAAATATCTTAAGAAAAAATGAATCTCAAAACTTATGGACTTAAGACAGAAAAATAAACTGATCTAAAATTTTTAGATTACGAACCGATTGCTTGTAATGTTAATGACAAACAGAATATTCTCCTTGAGTCATGAAAATAAGATAACAGACAACAGAAAAAATAATAGAAGTACACGATACAGTTATGATTGACAAGTACAATACTGCCAATTATACTAATCCTTGACACTGAAAGTACACTTTAAGACCGCTGCTACTGTCACATCTAATGGAATTTGTGGTTATCTAAGCTATTTAAAAAAGCTCGGCGCTACTGTATTTATTGTCTCTCAAGTCGTTTCTAGAGCTTTGCTCATCCTTCATCTTTTATAGAATGGTTTGTATGTCAGGCACATCGCATTAATCACAACTGTCCTTCTATTTAAAGTAGCTCAAAGCACTCTGTTCATTCTGCCTCTCAGGTATTGTTTATGACCTGCCTACACATCTGTCCATGGTGCTGCTGGGCTTTTTCAGCTCACATTGATCTTTTTTGTTGTGATGCACATCATAACTACACCTCATTTGTGCGGGAGGAAAAAAAAAACTGTTCATGCCTAATAACATCATACCTAGAATCTAATCTATTGCTTGAAAAATAAGGATAAAATAAAATAATCCCCTTAATCCATCAGGTACACACAAGACCATCTAACCAGGGACTTAAGCAGCTTTTGTTACATTTGCTACAAATTGCCACATTAAATTTACATGGCACTTTCTTTAATCTACTGTACCTTACAAATATATTTAGACATAGAATCTGAAAGGTGTGGCAAGAATGTTTGCTAAGGCTTTGAGTCAATGTTGTGAAGTGTTACCTTCGGCTGCAATTAGAGCCTTAAGTCTGTGAGATGATGATGATGATGATGATGATGATGATGATGATGATGATGATGATGATGATGATGATGATGATGATGATGATGATGATGATGATGATGATGAATAAAATTGTTCCCCTTCTCATATAAAAAATGCTTGAACTTAGTTAGATAAAGAACAATCGTGGAAATTGATTTTCAAGTATTGCCTCAGATTCTCAATTGCATTTTTTGGATTGGACTTTGGCTGAGCTATTCTAACACATGACTATGCTTTGATCTAAACCATTCCTTTGTAGCTGTGCCTCAAATGTGAACTTCTGCCCCAGCTTAACACTAGTGCACACTTTCCGGATTTTTTATTTTTATTTTTTTAAATGGAAAACCATCTATCATTTTCTTTCTAAACAATTTTGTGCTACTTTGTGTGGAACTGTCACAGTAGAGTTCCCTGAAGATTAAGGTGGTCATGTGAAAAAATGTGGGAAGTTCAAGATTTAGATGTACGTTTTCCAAACAGTTGTTTGGGCTCTTAAAATAGGTACTGAGTAGCAGAGAGATCTTTATGATGCTCTGGTTTTTTATCTTCTTTATATAGTGTCTTGTTAATTTTAATATTTAATGTGGGGAAAGGACTCAGTTTAACTGTAATTTTCCTGAGGTGGGTGTCACATGAGCAAACGGGCTGCTTTTGAATTTCTCTTTAGTTTTCATAATAGAGGTACCCTACCATTAGGAGGAGTTACTCAACATTGCCTTCCTTCGATCTGGCCTTTGCATCTCATTGTAAATAAGATCAACTCATCTGGTGACTTATGATCAATTACAACATGTTTTCCATTTTTATTTCTTTTTTTGGGGGACGGCAAGGGATCTTTTGTTTTTGTTCAAGGACATGCTACTGCAGAGTCAATGACAGTCAACCCCTCCCTCCTGCTTCACAAGTATTCCTGATTTATCCACACTGAATGCCATCAAATGCTCTACTGATTGCCATGTCTTATTTAAAAAGTGTAAATACAATGAAACACATGAAAACTAAAATCGAACTTCTCATAGATATAAAATCTCAGGCTTTTTATTAGCTTAGCATGAAAATATTATGACTATGCAGCTGCTCGTAAAGTTGCTTAAAATGTCTCCCAAGTAAAAATACAGTCTTTGCTGCTTTTGTGCTCAGAGGAAATAGTAGGAAATGGGGATTAGTCAGTTATTTTACCTGTTTCCATTCAAGTCATTCCCCTCTCTGTGCCGTCCTGCTTTTATTTCACTCCTTGTCAGGTCAACTTGCTACCATCCTCATATCTCACTGGTTTCCCCTTTGTTGCTTTCTCTCTTTGATCCCTCTATTTCTGTTATCTGGTTGCTTTTTCATTAAAACCTTACTTAAGTATTATCTTGTCTGCTTCCTACTTTTGTGGCTCTTATCACCAACAAACTGTGAGAAACGTAAATGCACTGTTGGAATAAGATTAATGACATTTAAAACGTTTCCCAAATCTTTGTCAACTTTTTGAACTTAGTCTTTAAATAGTAAAATATTCATGCCGCAGCTAGATGCTTTCATAACATATAAAGAGAAAATAACCACTGCGTTATCTCATAGGTGAACTATGGCAGCACAAACATCTGTCACATATTATTGAGATAAACATTAAAACAGAAAATTATTATCAAATTTTATTTTGCTATTCTTCCACCCTGGACAAGTCACCAATCAATACAATAAAGCACAAGACCTATGAAGGGGCAGACACATTTCCACATGTATAATTAATTATAGAGATTAATCATGTAACATAAAAATAAAATAACAACTAAAAGAGCCCAGACTTTCATTGATATTATTGCCATCCTCCTCCTCTCCTCCACCTTACCACCTTCATTCCACAGCATCCAGTCTGTCATTAAGATTGCTAATTGTTGCTTTTCTTTTTTTGAGTCTCTCAAAGTGTCAAATATAAATATTGATCTCATTATCCTTAAAACTAATTATAGGAATTTAAGGTTTGGATAGAATCTATTTACTTTTCATATAAGATTAGATCTATAATTATTTTGAACTCTGGATGCACTATGCTGGTGCCTCAAATCATAAATAAATTAGTAATGTTTTATCTTGATGATAAGGCAACTGCAGAGAAACAAAAGCAGCAAAACATCAGTAATTTTCAGAGATTTATTCACTATGACAGGAATTGAGGATGCTAAATTTTTTCTGACTACTCTGTACAGCTG
>NW_015150641.1:402918-406200 GCF_000732505.1 Cyprinodon variegatus | reverse complement strand
ATGTGTTTACTTTTGTCACCACTGATATAGATACTACTCTAAAAAGAAAGGAAACACATAAATAACACTATATAAGTATAACACTAAACAAACTTTTGTTCACTTGCAATTGTGCAAGTTAGTTTAGATTATAGGCTTAAAGGAGCTGAATAAGATTCATGTTCACCTTCATCTATCATGTATTTTTGCTGACGAGAGAAATAATATTCAATCATATTCAATAAATGAAAATACTTTTTCCAATGAAGCTCATTTGTCAGATTAAAAGTACTTGTACTCATGCCAGGACCGGGTTAATGGGGTAGCAGTCTCAGCAGAGACTCCCACATCTCCCTGTCTCCAGAATCCTCCTCCAGCTCCTCCAGGGAAAGCCCGAGTTACTCCCAGGCCAGCCTAGAGTCATAGTCCCTTCATTGTGTCACGGTTCGTCCCCTGGGCCTCCTCCGTAGGTAGGCGTCCAGGTGAGCTTAAAATGGATGCTTAAGAAGATGGAAATTACCTTCTGATTGAACAACATTTAGACAGATATTAAACATACTTTTTTCAATAGGCCTACATTTCTGTATATTTTGTTTTAATATAATTGCTCTGATTTATTATAATCTTAAATTTGCTTTTTAACGCTTTTTTTGCATGTGAAAAAATCAGAATAAAAAAAATGAAGACATCAGTCCTAGTAATTAATGTATATAATTACATATCTACCACTCTTAAAAGAAAAAAAAAAATTAACATTTTTTATGTTTTACTGTGATGTTTACCTGGGTCAAAATCAAAGCAACCAGAGCAGAGTTGAAAGCCATCAGCAAAAGACTTAAATATGCTTAACATGAGGAAACGCAGGTTTACAAGCTAGCATTAACGAATCCAATGGAGCTTGAAAGTAGCCACAATAAATAAATGAAAGATTAACAATTGAAAACAGATTTATCTAATTTTGCACCAACAATGTTACATATATGTCCAGATAAAATAAGTACCTATTATGAAGCTAAATAACAAACATGACACATTTTAAGAGGGATTAAAATAAGGAAACAAACCAAATACATGACTAAAATGTACCTGTTGTGTGATGCAGAACTAGGACTCCTGTTAAAAGTGCTGTTAGAATTAAGCTGATAGAATAAACTTATATTTGCCCAAAAAATAAATCACCGCTCTACATCAGCTTTTTATGTGTATTTGCATTGGATAACCGAACCTTGAGGTTTTGCTGAAATTTACAAATTTTCTTCACTGCAAAAACGATCTAGATATAAGTAATCGTTTCTTAAATTAAGTGTATTTACCCTTAATTTTAGCAGGAAAATACGATGATCTGCCAATGGAATGAGTATTTTTACTCTTAAAATAAGATAATTAGATAACATGCACTTGAAATAAGACAATATAATTGTGTTTTCTAATTTTAAGTTTAAATTGTCTTGTTCCATTAGCAAGATGTCTCTTTTACCCCCTCAATCCAAGAACAAATTAACTTATTTTAAGAAAAAATGACTTATCTAGATTTAGATTTTTTTCCAGTGTTCCTGGAATGTTGTAAACTCGCTTGGTATTCATATTTATAACCAGTGCAATGCATGATGCAATCCACAATTTGCATTTGATATTACTCTCCACAGACTTTTCCTTGCTAAGGCAGGACATTGGATTTTTTCTCATATCTTTGTAGCTCTGCATGTATATATTTTTTTAGTTTTTCATTTATTCAAACATGTTTTGTGTAATGGATATTTGCATGCGAAATCTTGAAATCCTGCCTATCTCTTTTTTATTGGGATTTTTTTTTTTTTTTTTTCTACAACATTAAAAAAAAAGAAAAAACACTTCAAACATTGTTTTAGTTTTTTTTTTTTTTTTTTTTTTTACAAAATTAAAAAAAAAGAAAAAACACTTCAAACATTGTTTTAGTTTTTTACTCTCTCTTCTTTGAGCACGATGAGGTAAACTGAGGTTTAGGACAAAGTGCAGCTGTCTCCCGACTTTATAAGAAGTGGTAGAAACAAGCAAAACAGCTGAAGCAGAGAACAAAATATGATTCAAACTGCAGTGCAGATGATGTCCAAATGTATGAAAGCATTGTTTCAAGCTGAAATAAAATTAATGGTGTTAAAAAGAAGATGAACAAATGTGCATTTACATGTTAGCTAATTAACTCATCACCTGTGATTTACCTTTTTCATTACTTGATTACATACTGTTCTCATGCTGTAGGACACCACAGGAGAGACTGGAGAGGAGTCAAACTTTTTCCTTATTCAGCATTTTTTTTCATTCTTATAAATAATAATGAAGCCTAGGCAAAAATTCAGCTGAATAATCGGAATCACTTACCCATTCAATCAGAGGCTCATCCATCTTTGAAGCAACCCTATAAGCATTGGACCACACTTCCACAAAATCCAATCTCCAAGCTCCATCTGACCCTTTTCACACCGCTTCTGCCTTGTCCAATCAGAGGATATCTCAGGTCTTTCCTAAATGCATGATGCATCCTCAGCCAGTCCAGCAACAGACCACCATGTTGAGCCTGGTTCTGCCAGAGATATCTTCCCGGCGGGGAGTTTTTTCTCTCCATTGTCGTTACCTGCATGCTTATCATGGAGGTTCATGTGAACCTGCGCCTTATTCCAGCAGGCGGCCATCTTCATTCTTTCCTCGTTTCACCACCAGCTTCAGGCTTGGGGGACTTAATCTCATTCTCACTCCTCAGCTCATTCCTTTTGTTTCCCGCCGAGGCCTGAGCACCAAATATTAAAATCTTTTATCAATAAAACTCCTCCATAAAGGAAATAGAATTAATAAAACTCTATTTTAATTGCCTTCACTCTTTGTGTGAGATTTTCATATTGAAATATGCTTTATGCATTTTATTTTAAATTTCTCAGCATTTTGTTTAGCGATCATAATTATGATGGAAATGGTTTTGTTCTTTTTTATTTATGAACAATAGAACTATAGAAATAGATTGTCAAACAATATTACCCATGTTTCTGTCAAATATTTCTATGGCATTGAAGTAAGCACTGGCAAATGACTATCATCAGATTCAAACGACTCTGTGTAGTCTTTAACCTCTTCATTGTTATGGAGCCTAGGTGGAAGTTTAACTGAAGAAAATCATTGCTCCCCTACATCCACCTGCGACACAGCCAATCAGCTTTGAACCACACCTCCACGAAAGCCAATCGGCATCCAAAGTTCATCTTAAAAGGCCGCAGATCCACACTGTCTGCTCCTGTGCGCAGGTGGTGGATGCGCTGTGTGACTTCATTCAGA